>NC_046627.1:13010966-13198650 GCF_900324465.2 Anabas testudineus
AAACTGTGAGACATGCATGTGAAGCAAACTCTTCTACAAAAATATATCTTTGAAAAATACAACAATAAAATCAAACAGTTGAAATGACTTGATGGGCACAAGTACCTTGTGTGGAAGAAAGTGTAGGTTTAATTGACCAAATGTGTTTTGGTAAATTAAATTTAAAAAATTTAGTTAATTAAGTTTTTTAACACAGTGCTCATCTCTCCAGTCACAGTCAACAGACAGAGGAGATGCACATAGTATCTGCAGCTTTGATGATAATCAGGATACAATTTTAGGTTTGTTAATTATTGTTAGAAGAAAATGGAAAACTGCCAAATATTATAAAACACAAGTGTGCTAAATGAGTCTGGCTGTGACTAAAACTTAGGGAAGCCTAACTTCACATGTCTAATTTGCATATATCAACCAAGATAGTGTTAACAAACCACCGCTAAGCCCTTTAAACAAGTGCCAATTTTAAATCAAATCAAAAGCAGTTTAATCACTGTTATTCAGAAAATGTGAAAAGAAGCAGTGACATGTGTCAGATTTCTATGTTTTGTTAAAATGTGAGCTGAGTGATGAGAGACCTGAAATCTGAAACTGTTTTTAAAAAATATGTTTTTAAAAACGACTGCTCACACAGATGATCAGTCGGAATAAATGATCATCCACAGTTTTGCTCTTACCTCTTTCCTGTTTCCCCACACTTCGCTTGATTTGTCTGTGTCAGTCTGTTGCTGATCTTCTCTCTCCTTCTGTCTCTCTGACATGGTTCAGTTGGTTTATATATATTCTCACAACTATCTGATTATCAGGGAGATAAGTGTTTATTTGGAAATTTAAGCAACCTCTGACCGATTAGCGTGATGACACACACGTACAGACAGGAATACAAGACACACACGCACGTAGACACTCTAAGTGCTGTATGTTAAAATCCCCTTTAACAGCCTGTCAGGTTTTATCCTGTTTCTACTGGAAGCACTAGATATGGATATGGATATGCATCACATATCAATCTTTGTGGATAGCTAAAGAAATTTGATGAAGTCAAATATCAGGAAGTACAGTTTTCACTTGTTAGGGTCATGATGTTTAAGACCACACTGTAGGAGACAGATCACTTTGTTATGGAGCTCATCTCCAGTTAACTCACTTCCTGAATCCAACACATAATTTGTTGTCAGGCTGTCATCTCTGATTTGACCTGATCACTATCATTCATCAAATATACCCTGAAATATCACAGTGTTGCTTCATTTCTCAAAAACAATTTTATTTCCTCAAATTAAAGTAGTTCCTGTTGTTTCATAACATGTTTTTGTGCATGTGAATAGCTTGAGATGACTTCTGTCTTACACTGCAATAGTTTTGCAATTTATGTTAATCAGAATAAACAAAAACATCTCATTGTCTCCAATTTTGAAGAGTTTACAGAATTTACAACAGTTTTACTGTAAAACTAAATAGCAGCAGCGTGTTATATTTATATTATAGCAGTGGCTAGTTGTTGTGTTCAGACTAGTGCAACAGAGACAGGTTACATAAAGTAGAAAGAGTTTCTAAAAGATAAGCTGCAGCAAACAGCTGATGGGATCATCTTAGCATAAAGATTGAAAAGGAAAAAGCTCAGTGGTTCATACTTTATACTGTGTTTGTTTAATATGTATTTAATCAATTTCATTGTGTGTCATGATTGTAATGTTTGTTCTTCTACAACCTGCAGACAAACTTCATTTCACCCAAAGGTTTTTGACATATCATTGTCCTGCCACATCCTCGAAAAGAAGCAAGAAGTCATTTCACAAAGAGAAGTTATTGCATAGGAGTTATCTTAATATCTCTGCTGCATAATGTTCAGTGTCGCTGTCAAATGTTCCCACACAGCTAAATCATCGTTGAAAACCTTGAGTGTGACATGTGGAGGAAATTTTGAAATTCATGCTGATCTTCTTCCAAAAAAAGGAATGATGAGAGAAAAGTCAGTTTGTCTTTGTCGTTTTATTCGTCACCCGGGGAGAGCTGTACACATAACGTGTGGTACATGACAACTCTGAATCTCTATGTCCACATGCTTCTTTTTCTATGTGTGCTTGAAGGCGTAAACAGACTTTCTACCAATCAGATTTACTCATTTTACGCTTACTCAGACCTCATCAAGAAAAGATCAACACATCATCTTAACAAGACAATGGGGTATTGTTCTTAAATAATGCTGTCAATACTTATCTGGATTCACTGAGCATCCTGAGTTTTCTGAACACTCAGTTGCATAGATAAAGAAACACATGTTTTAGAGTTCAGCTAAGTCAGCACAAAACATTAAACAATCACAAAATTAAATTTCTTCTACAGACACCATGACTGTGATGTAAAAGAACAGAACAACAATTCTGGGTGATTTAACCATTTTTATTATTACACTTTTAATTACATTGTACACCGTTGAATAATAAAATAATAAAATAAAACAAGAAAAACTACCAGGACAATGTGTCCACCATTTTGACAGGTAGTGAATTAACTCTTCAGCTATCTCAGACAGTTTTTGTGACTTAGGAGAAGAATTTAGTAAAACTTCTTTCTTTCCCAACATGACTAAATTGAGAAAATCTTTTCAAATTTTATGTCACACTGAACAACTGGCCCAGAGAAGCTGACGCCGTATGGAGAAGCAACTCAGTAACAGAATGAATATTGTTTAAGTTTAAAAATATTCAACAAAATGTCAAACAAAACAGGATATGCACACTGTTGTCAATGAGCTTCGTGTCCATATTTACTGATAGAGTAAGAATTGTAACATTTTAGAAATATTTTTTCAGATAGTGAGAACAAATGTTTCTTAATTGTTGAATAAAATAAAATCACCAATTCACAAGTGACTGTATGTTATAAGCGTAAATTAAAGTGAAAGACAATATAATCAAACAGTCATCTGGGAGGTTCAGTGTTTCAGCTCATTATGGATCTGATGGTACATTCAAATACAGCTGGGATATAGCATGTTTCATTAAAAAAAACATGTCACTGAACACTGAAGAAAAGACAAAATATTAGTTATTATAATTGAGTTAATTTCATTACTTTGCATAATATTAGCTTGTGAATTTCTTCTCTAAATAAGAAGAAATAAGATATCAAGTCATACTTTATATCTTCCTAGTTATGTAACCTGAATGGGAAGCTGTGACTGAGGAAGTAGAACAGTTGTCCACCACTCATAGGTTTAGCTAAGTGTTTGTGAACAAGACACTGAACTCCGCGATGGGGTAATTCCAGCTCATGACAGTAGAAAAGCGCCATATAAATGCAGTATAATGCAGTAATAAGTAAAAAAAAAATAATAATAATAGTAATGGAGTAAAAAGAACAAAAGTGAGCATGACACAAGTGGCTCAGATCTATACTTTCAGTAAACTACTGGAGTAAAATAAATGATAGTTCTGAATTTAACCAGCAGGTGGTGACTAAAAACGTAGTATACATGTTAAATCAAATTTCAAATATATCTTAACTATATCCTGAGCTGAATGACCACAGATCTAAATCACAAACTGAACATGTTGCATATAACACTTATCAGTTAATTAAATATTTAGGCCAAATCAGAGGTAAACAAAAACCAAATCACATTTTTTTTTTAATTGCTGCAATATCATAAACAGGCTTTTGAACTAAAATTAGAAATTAATCTGTAATTGATCAAAAATCACAACTAATTTCCTAATCTCTAAATACCAATCTCCTGCAGGGGAATTAGGCATGCAAGAGTCTTTTACCCCCTAGCCCTGCTAGGGCTACCTGTGATGTGGACAAGATTTGGAAATATTGTTTTGAATTTATTGCAACACTGTGTAAGGCTATGTTGCAATGTACATTTTTTGAGAGGTGGTGTGTAATGTCTGAGGGCAAAGTTTTTTCAGCAAGAGTGAATGGTTTTGAGTGTACAGGATATAAACAAAATGTAAGATAAGTACAGTAAAAAATAAGTAAGAGAAATATTCTAAATATCACTCAAGGCCTTTCACCTTAGTTTAGCCAATAATCAGATCACACAAAAAACTAACTAACTAAATATTTCTGTATGTGAATGATGTAATTTAATCTTTTATTTTGGCCAAAAGTATGTGGAAAAGCAGAATTTACCCCTGTTAGGATTAGTTTTTTTTTTTTTTTTGCTGATTACTGATGTGATTTAAAACACGACTAGAAAAAATTTAGGGAAATCTAAAAAAGGAAATGGAAGATAATACCTTATGCACAGTACAAGTTGGTTTATCAAGATCAACAGTAGGTGGCAGCAACTGTCCAGCTGGACATCAATAAACCATTAAAACAGAAAGTTTTAATAAGATGGTTTCCAGCAGACAAATTAAAATAGAATTGGATAAAAACACAAAACCAAACTGTTACAGAAAAAATGAAACAGTCTAATCTCACACAGACATGAGGACTGATCATTTATTAGACCATAATATGCTGTAATAACTGATGTCAATACATGCACAGGATTTAAATAAGGAGATATTTGAGTATACATGTCAAATGTTATCACAGATTTCAAATACATTCAGAATACATGAATTTAATCTAAATTAATCAACAACCTATTAATTAATCAGTCAAAAAAAGCACAACACTAATCAGTTACTGACTGATTCAAAGTGAAAGAGAATAAAAGCAGAAACATATTCAAGAACTTAGAGTGAGTCCAGTTTCCACTGAGGATATAAGCATCTGATCCAGGTCACATCACTCTCAGTAATTTTTTGATTGGTGCCCGTGTGAATCTAACCAACCAATCCTCTGACTGTACAGTAAAGCCAGGTGACGGCTCTGGAGGGAAAACTCAGCACCTGTCTGAACCAGGACTTTGGCTGTTCAGGTCGGCTAATGCAGACATCAGAGACTTTTTCATTTAAAGGCACTTTGATCCAGGAAATACCACAAGCGTTTTGTTCAGTTCATTATAGAGTTCTTGCAGTGTCTTGGTATTTATGTGATCTTTAGCTTTATCTGGAACGTTGTCTCTTGAATACGCACTCGCTATCCACTTATCGTTTCTGTGACTGTAACAGCAGAAAGCTGTCCAGAGCATTGAAGGTACATTAACTCTGTTTTTGAGTTTATTGCCTTGGCTTGGCTGTGCTCCAGTCATTACGTAGGCTTCGAGTTTATCATTATTATTGTAGCAGAGGTCGTCCATGGTTTTCTTCACCTCTTGCTCCATGCGGCTCCAGCTGCCCTGATTGAACGATTTAGCTTGTGGAACAACGTTTGTCAGTGTGAATGTTGAGACTTTATCACTTTTATCAAATCCATAAGAAGATGGAAATAAATGACCCCTATCATAGTTGCTGGTATTCTTATAGTCATCATTACTGGCCTGGCGCTGATATGCAGGTTTATTACTTTTCTTCATGCTTTTATCACCATTTGGATTTTCAAGCTGCAAAAGTTCGAACACACTCAGTCACTGATATTGAATCTAAGTGACTTAATAAAATATATTTGTTTATAGGTTTTGATTTTTTTCTTAACTGACTTGAGTAAATTAAAGTTGATTAAAGTTTCAGATTTTGTAGATAAATTCAAACAGAAAACAATCCTTACATTAAATCTGATAGACAAAAAAAAAACTAACAAATCATTGTAAAAACACATTAAAAGGGAAAAATTGCTTAGTTTTAACTAAGTCAAGAAAATATAAATTTTCCTAATATGTGAGATGATGGAAATGATCATAATCTGTGTTAATGACCTGGACTCACGATGCTCTGTAATACTGATTATTTGACATACTTACGTACCTGTGGCTCCATCTTCCAGTCACTGTTGGGTCTTCCTGTGTGATTATCTTTTCCTCCTCTGTACTTATAAGCAGAAAACACTGGGATCTTGTTTGTGGTGTCGTAGAGCGTCAAAAACCTTCTTGTGTTGTTATGCGTCTGGCAGATGATTTTGTATCGGTTCTGGTTCAGGATTCTACTGTTATTCAGTATGCCTGTAACCTGTGGAGGAGTTTCATCAAGAAGAAACCCTACACACTTTGACATCGACTGCACCACTTCAGTCTCTGTGGGACTGATGGACAGGAGGAGGAGGACAGCGAGGGGCAGGAGACACCACATGTTCAGAGGAATCATCACACACTATAAAATCAAGATAAAATCAAGTCACGTGATTATCACACAGATACATCACTGTAAATAATTTGTGACGAATAATACATTAAAAGTTGAGGAGCAGAGTGCAAGTGATCTCTGGGTTTATTTAATCAGGAGTTGAGAACAAAATGTAACAAGAAAGTAACAGGACTTATTTACCCTATTTCTTTGTTTTGTGTAACTGATCAGAGCTGTGTGATGAGTGACAACAACCTAAAAAACCTGCTACATATTAAAAATGTAAACTAAAGTACAAAAAACACAGGTGTCATTAGTGGGAAGAAATTATCATCCACATCTTTGCTCTTACCACTTTCCTGTCTTCTTCTTCCACACCTCGCTTGATTCGTCTTTGACAGTCTCTGATCTTCTCTCTCTGTCTGTCTCTCTGACATGGTTCAGTCGTTTTTTTTATGCTCTCACCACTGTCTGATTATTGGGGAGATAACTGTGTATTTGCAAATTTAGGCAACGTTAACCGATCAGCGCAATGACGCACACGTGCACACGGTAAGACAAGACACACAGACAAAACCCTTTTAACAGTCTGTCAGGTTTTATAATGTGTTATCAACAGACTTTAAGTAGCAGCAGCTCATCTTATTTACATCTATAACACTAAATAACAGAAACTGCCTCTAATGAATGGCCATTGGTCGTAGCATTAACCAAATCAGAATAGTAATATATCTGATGTAGATGTTGCTTAAGCTTCAAAGGGTCATGTTGTACTTTTTTTGTTCTGATGTTACACATTCATTTTGTGAAGTTGGACGCCCACATTTCACATAGTCAGAGGCCCAGGGCTTGAGGTGAATGTGTGTTTGCATGCTGGCAGCAAAACATCCACATTTCAGTCTGGACAATATGCCTTGTTTTCTCAAATGCTACTCTCATTGATGTCAATTTGTACATTACACAATACAATTCTCTGCCATGTGAACTGTCATCAGCAAAGTTTCTGGTTAATTATCTCTGATACATTTGAAATTCAGTGGCTACATCCACTTCACTTACCCACACAGGCTTGTGCAGGTTGAAGAGGGTTTTTTTTTATGCACATTATGTCCAACCACAAATTCATGGAAGCTTGAGTTAATCTGTAACAGAGATGAACAAGCAACACTATGAATAATACTATGAACAGCTATCTAGTGTGAGCTATCTACCATCTGTTCTGCATGTAGCCCTGTTGGGAATTAAAAGAAAGACTTGTCCATGGACCTGAACTTATTTACATTTCACCAACCTCGTTTGCATGTGACTGCTTGTCAAGATTAGAGTAGTGAAATGTACTCACATCCACATCCAGGTGTGCTGTGTTATACTGTACTACTGTGTTTATCCAACTGAAAAGCAATGTTGTAAACTCCATTATTAAAAACAAACAAAAACACATTAGCGAGACAAACATCATCAAGATCATCAGAGTTCAGTCAAAACTTGATCTAGTTAAGAATCTAAAAGAAGTTTCCCCTCTCATCTGAAAGTCATCTTCAGCAGATATTTAACATCTCTGGTGTTGTTAAGTTGTTCATATCTAAGCCAGTGTCACAGTCAGTGTCCCCACAGTTAGTCAGAGATACTGTAGGAGTATAAGATAGATAAATACATAATGATCAATACAGTAGTAGTAGTAGTAAAAAAGTCACTTTTTTTGTTGCTAGTCACGTTTGCAAAAAGTCACAAAGAGCATTTGGAAAATTGCCAAGTTGACAACACTGGTACAAATAAAAGGCAACACCAACAGCAAACAACATCTTCAACCTCGTCTTTTCTTCACCTTTTTGGTCATGAAATTAATCCAGCATCCACAAACTGGTTGGAAAATAAGATACACCCACATATACTGGACCTCTCCATCTAAAACAATTTAGAGGAAAGGGAAATTTTTGAGTTTGTCCATGAATCCAACAGGTGAGGAGTGTCCATGTTTTGTGTTCTGCTGCTGCTGTTTTGCTGTTTTCAGACTGAGTCTGCTGCAGCCAGGAAAAACAATGTTGGACTGTGTTAAACCAAGGCCGTAGTAGACGGACCGAGCATGAGTGGGGATTAGGTTCCTGAAGCTCCACAATACGTCATTTTGAGTACAAAGTTTGCTATAGTGCAGCTTAGTCTCTGAGTGTGAGAAATAATTTGGTAATCTTCAAGCCCTGTCTGTATTTAATGAGAAAACATGGGCTTCCTAGAAAATGTGCCAAGAAAAACTTACCTTTTTAGACCCTCCTGAATATCTCAAACCAACAGGCAAAGCGTATTAAAGGATAGAGAACTATGTAACTGATCATCAGATACTAAGTAAAGTGAAGGAAGACTGGTTTTCATATTTGCTGGAGGTTTGATAGCAGCTGGTCCAACCTCAAGCATGTATATTTTTCTTTTTCACTTTAGAAACTGTTGCCTTGTTACGGCTAAACAGAAAGAAACACACCAACAAAAAACAAAACAACACAAAGAGTTTCAACATCAGTGGATTAGAACAAATACTCTAAATATAAAAAGATGAAGTGTACAGCCAACAGAAGTGGTACTGTATGCAGTAATGATCAAACGACATGTTTAATGATGAAAAATCCTAAATGGCTAAAACGTGTGATAAATAGCGTTACACCCAGAAAATAAAACTGTGTGTGTGTTCTAGACTGAGGAAAAGACTAATTTTCTATTCACCCGTTTTCTCTTTCTTACAATTTTCTAAAGAACCTAACAGTATAAACAAAAAATTACACAAGTGATGCAAAGGTGTCGTAAATGTCCTGAAATGTTTTTTCTCCACAGAGTGAAAACTCACATTTAGCTGCACACTTAAATTTGTTAAGATAAATTTTGTTCAAATCATTGATTAAATAAGTTAAGCTGCACAATATATGAAAAACAAATTAATAATCACCATTTCCTCATCATCATCATCTTTCTCCTTCTTCCTGACAGTTTACTGAGGGAATTTTCAACTTTTTGTATTTGTATTGGTGCATTTCACCACAGCAGCATCTACATTTCTGTCAATAGGTAAACGTTAATAATTGTTTCTGAGTCAACTTAGAGATGCATTAACATCATATTTTTGCATAAATGCTTTTATATCCAACAGTATGTGGACACTCAAACATTCATAACCACTATATGTGATTACTGAACATTTTAATCTGAAAACATGGGCATGAATGTTCAGCTATTACAGCCTCCACTGGTCTGTGAAGACTTTCCACCTGATATGGAAAAAATAAAACAGTCTAATCTCACACAGGCATAAGGTCAAATGATTTATTAGACCATAATATGCTGTAATAAGTAATAATAATACATGTCCAGGCTTTGAACAAGGAGATATTTGAGTATACATGTCAAATGTTATCACAGATTTCAAATACATTCAGAAGACATAATGAATTTAATCTAAATTAATCAAAAAACAATTAATTAATCAGTCACAACACAACACTAATCAGTTACTGACTGATTCAGTTCAATTCAAAGCCAAACTGATCAAAGATGATATGACATGTGCCAGCAAAGTAAAAATAATTCAAGGTAAGGGATTAAAAGCAGAAACATATTCAAGAGCTTAAAGTGAGTCCAGTTGCCACTGAACATCATATCTGGGTTAAATGTGACCTGGTTGACTGAGAGTCCTCTCAGACATTCTTTGACTGGTGCCATTGTGAATCTAACCAACCCATCCTCTGACTGTACAGTAAAGCCAGGTGACGGCTCTGGAGGGAAAACTCAGCACCTGTCTGAACCAGGACTTTGGCTGTTCAGGTCGGCTAATGCAGACATCAGAGACTTTTTCATTTAAAGGACAATCTGATCCAGGAAATACCACAAGCTTTGGCTCCAGTTTATCATAGAGTTCTTGTAGTGTCTTTACATCTATACGCTCATCTTTAGCTTTATCTGCAACGTTGTCTCTTAAGTATGCTTCTGCAATCCACTTTTTTTTTTTGTTACTGTAACAGCATAAAGCTGTCCAGAGCATTGAAGGTACATTAACTCTGTTTTTGAGTTTATTGCCTTGGCTTGGCTGTGCTCCAGTCACTACGTAGCCTTCGAGTTTATCATTATTATTGTAGCAGAGGTCGTCCATGGTTTTCTTCACCTCTTGCTCCATGCGGCTCCAGCTGCCCTGATTGAACGATTTAACTTGTGGAACAACGTTTGTCAGGGTGCATGTTGACTTTTTGTCACTTTCATCAAATCCATAAGACCATGGAAATAAATGGCCTCTATCATAGACTTCTTGATCCTTATAGTCATTGTTACTGGCCTGGTGCTGATACACATCTTCTATACTTTCCGTCATGTATTCGCTACCATTTCTGTCTTCAAGCTGCAAAAGTTTAAACACACTCAGTTAGTGATAATGAATCTAAGTGATAAAATAAATATTTATTTATAGGTTTAGATTTGGACTTGATTTAATTAGAAGTTTCAGAATTTGTACATTATTTGACATTAATTAACAATCTTCACATTAAATTTGATAGACTAAAAAAACTGACAGATCAGAAGTCTCAAGATGCCCCCACTCAGTGGTACTGATTAGAAAAACATGTACAAAACAAGTACCTGTGGCTCTATCATCCAAACATCATTTCGCTGTACTTTCTTGTCTTCTCCTCTGTACTTGTAAGCAGAGAACACTGGGATCTTGTTTGTGGTGTCGTAGAGCGTCACAAACCTTTCCTTGTTATCAAATGTCTGGCAGATGATTTGGTATCGACCCTGCTCTTTATTTTGATCTTGATTTTTGATTTTACCATTTTCCAGAATGCCTGTAACCTGTGGAGGAGTTTCATTAAGAAGAAAACCTTCACATTCTGACATCTCGTCCACCACTTTAGTCTCTGTGGGACTGATGGACAGGAGGACGACAGCGAGGGGCAGAAGACACCAGATATTCAGAGGAGTCATCATCACACTGTCAGAGGAGAAAACAAAGAGTAATCATGGTTTTGTTGCACTGTGGTGTTTGAATGTCACTGAAAAGTTACTTAATTTATCAATATGTACAGAATGACTGAGAACTGGGTTAGTTCATGTCTGCAGACATATCAATG
Source organism: Anabas testudineus (assembly GCF_900324465.2). Taxonomy (NCBI): domain Eukaryota; kingdom Metazoa; phylum Chordata; class Actinopteri; order Anabantiformes; family Anabantidae; genus Anabas; species Anabas testudineus. The sequence continues at coordinate 13,022,185 of NC_046627.1, forward strand.
TTTTCTGACATATTTATTTTTTATTACTTCTACTTTCTTCACTGCTCTCACTCTTCCTCACCTTGCTTCCTCCTCTCCTCCTGTTCTCTTTAGGTTTTCTTAAAGGTGCTGTCATTTCATTGTTTTCTGTTTTCATATCTTTAACTGTCTTATTTCTGCACTACATTTTTAGACTAAGTGCTGCTGTGTCTCTCTCTTCGACAGTTACAGTACATTCCTAGTTTTCGTTGTCTTTTGCCTCCTTATTGAATCTACAGTATGTTAATTATACATGTTTGGAGCAGGTTCACAATGGTTTACAGTAAGTAACATCTGCAGAGATTGAAGAACTAGGCTGAATAAACTGCATCTGAGGACACAGTAATAGAGTTAATGCTGCTGGTATGTTAATGACGAGGCAACACGTCAGGGGTTTTAAGAACGAAGCAAACTGTTGATGTGTTATCAGTACAACACCGTCCAGCTTTGAGTTTAACACAGAGCTACAAAAAGAGAACCAGACATTTTAAACTCATTTAATGATAAAAGGTAACAAATATAATGTTTTAATTAAAGAAAAACACAGAGAAAACCTTGTTTAGAGAGAGAGGGAGACAGAGGGACACAGACAAAGCAAAACAGTGCCTGTATAAGTACAGACGTTTGTTTAAGATAAGCGACGTGTGTTACAGACTCTAAATTGCTGAAATGTCCTTTGCAATATCTCTGCTTAGAATTTTAATGATGCAGTTTAATGTGTGAGTGAAAGTGAGGAACAATACGGTACATTTTCACATTTGCAGAACAGAGGAAGGATCCCACTTCAAGCTCTTTTTGTATTTATGTTTTTATTAACCAACAGCTGATTCCAAAACATAAAGAAAAGAAAAGAAAAAACTTACCTTCATGAAGTTTCATAAAATCTTCCCAAACAAACAGGCAAGTAAAGCAAATTCCAAAAACTGATCATCAGATATTAAATGAAACAGTGAAGGAAGTCTGGTTTTTACCTTCATTGGAGGTGTGGTGTCACAACTACTACCTCCTACTTCAATAATAAGCTCCTGCCTTTTTTTCAAGTAATTAAGTATTCAGAGGGATGATGTACACTGAACAGAACGGATGTGAAGGGCAATGACAATTTAGTATGGTATAAATAATAACAATGAAGGTCAAAAAGTTGGATGTGATCATAATGAAATCATTAACGTGGTCATATTAAGCTTAATTTAGGGTTAATGTTGAATTCTGGTGCTTCTATACAAGATTATAAATGCAAATCCATGTTATGATGTGTCTTTATGCAGTAACTTCTCTTCAGAATGAAAACAACACCAGTTTTTCAGCTATGTTAGCGAAGTGGTCGACTGCATAAAGTGCTGTGAACAAATAATAAAAAATAAAAAAAACACAGCTCAAAATCAGTTTCTGACCTGTATCTGTTTCATGATTTATGTTTTTTTCTTTGGGGACTATACATGATGAATGTTCTCCTTAACAGCCAAAAAAAGTAATCCAAAGAGGTTTTGCTTTTTCCTGGGTGTGTGAACACACCAATTACGATTCAACTTCCAGAAATATTTTCATTTGAACATTGCAATAATCAGGCAGTGGGATGCTTACATTTTTAAAATAAACAAACATGAAAACAAGATATCAAATGAGTGTATGAATACTTACTGTTCATGTTTTATAGTGTCTTTTGTGCTTCATGTGATTGTGCTGCTGATAAATGCCAACTAGCATGAGAACTCTGACTGTGACATGTCACTGTTTTACCACTTCTTCTGCAAGAAGCAACAAGTCTTACCAAAAAAAAAAAACTGTGGTATATCAACATGTGAAGTATCTTGATAAACATGATGAATCAGGCAAATCATCATTTCACAATGACATACCATCGACTTGCCAAATCTTCAGCAACAAGAGTTACCTTCATATCTGCTGTAAAATTTCCACAGTGTCACTGACAGAAAAATGTTTTGCACAAAGCTAAAAGATCTTTAAAGACTTTCTTTGTCTTACTATTTATAACCAGAAACTGAATTAAAAACATTTCAAAAATTACAATATTTCAGGAAGGAGTTTCATGTGTTTTAATAATTCAAAAATGTTACAACTGTTGCTTTTTTTTACTTTAGATACTGAATGGTTTTTCACAGATTTTTGTTTTTAAAGGTCTTTGAACAAAATATGAATAATCTAAAATCTCTTCACATGGATAACTAAGTTTAGTACATTTTCCACTTGTAAATGTTTAGATTTTTCTTATGAGGTTGTAATAATTTGACCATACATGTTAAATTAAGTGTCAGAACAGATTCAAATAAATTTAAGATAATTTAGGAGCTGAATAACCATTTGAAAATCAAAATAACAAACTCCACATTTTCTATGACTCTCATCAATTAATTAATTATTATTTCAAAGTCACAGAACAGAAATTATTCCAATTACTCAAATGTACAATATCATTAAACCATTTAGACATGAACAATCAATAATAATCAATGATATCAGACTAGAAATGTTTAAAGTCAGTAGGAACCATTCACATAGTGTGTGTGTACAACACCAAACCAAAAGACTTTCAGTTACTATGAACTCAAACTTTGAATTCAAACTTTGTATCTGCAGAAATTATCTCATGTTGAATGTACTGACGCCAAAATATATTGACCAGAGCACTGAGGGTATGTTAATCTGTTTGTTTTCTAGGTTTTTCGTTCTTGCTGGGCTGAGCTCCAGTCATTACATATCCTTCCCTGTTGCAGTTGTTTTCTAAGGATTTTTTTTACATGCTCCTCCATATTTCGCCAACTGCCCTGATTAAAAGAACTAGCCTGAGGAACGATGTTTGTCAGTGTGAATGTGGACTTTTTAGCACCTTCGTCAAATGCGTGAGAAGATGGAAATAAATGTCCTCTATCATAGCCTCCACCTGTATAGTCTTTGTCACTGGCCTGGTGCTCATACTCAGCATTATCACAATCCTCCATGTTGTTGCCATTCCTCATGTCTTCAAACTCCAAAAGTTGAAACAGTCATTCAGTGGAACTAATATTGAATAAATATGATTAAAACATTTACATTAAAGTTACATTACAGTGGCTTATTGTTCTTTATCATTTTCTTTCTTATTAGTTTTTTCAAGTAAAACAAAAATAATCTTAATAAAACAATTAAAATTAGGTCATTTAAACAATTTTATAGGTCAAGAAAATAATGATTTTTATACTTATTATTATTAAATGCATGATGCAAATAAATGGAACTAATTTTATTTGTGTCATCGTTATATTCAACATTATGATTTTTCTCCCTATTGGACACTGAGCCTCTTTCTTCAGGTGTAAATGTTGGAAGGTTCACTCAGTGGTGCAGATTGTTGCATCACTATAACATTAATTTTTTTTCATTTGGCAAATGCTTTTTATCCAAAGCAACATACAAGGGTAGGCAGGGTAAACCTAAGAAGGCCTTGCCTAAAGAGCCCTGTTGGAGTGTGGCTCTATTTTCCAAAAAACGTTCCGCTTCTCTTTTCTCTCCTCTTTTGTACTTGTAAGCAGAAAACACTGGGATCTTGTCCTTGGTGTCATAGAGCGTCACAAATATTCTGGTATTGTTATACATCTGGCAGATGATTTTGTATCTGTTCTTTCCCTTCATTTGACCCTTTTCCAAGATGCCAGGAACCTGTGGGGGTTTATTAAGATGAAACCCTTTACACTGTGACATCAACTGCACCACTTTAGTCTCTGTGGGACTGATGGACAGGAGGAGGAGGACGGCGAGGGGCAGGAGACCCCACATCTTCCGAGGAATCATCATCACACACTGTCAGAGGAGAAAACAATGATTCATCAAAGTTTAATTCAGCACAACTTTACATAAAGTTGGTTTTGTTTTGTTTAACCAATAGAGGGCATTTTGTTGCATTGTAAAATTTGAATGTCTTGAACCAGGAATATGAAATAAAGTCAAGTCATTGTCACACAGATACGTCACACCATTGTTTTGTGCAATGTGATCGGAGCTGTGTGAGTAGTGATACCAACCTGAAAAACCTACTACATATTAAAATGTTATCAGACGTCAGGTGTCGTTCTATGATCAGTGGGAATAAATGATCATCCACAGCTTTGCTCTTACCTCTTTCCTGTCTTCTTCTTCTTCTTCTTCTTCAACACCTTGCTTGATTCGTCTGTCTCTGATCTTCTCTCTCCATCTTTCTCTCTGACACGGTTCAGTTGGTTTATATATATTCTCACCACTGTCTGATTATTGAATAGATAAGTGTGTATTTGCAAATTTCAGCAACCTCTGACCAATCAGTGTGAGGACACACACACACACATACTTCAAGTGCTGTACATTAAATCTCTTTTAACACCCTGTCAGGTTTCATAATGTGCCATTAACCAAATGTTTGGAGCAGCAGCTCACGCTGTTTACACCTATGACACTAAACAGAAAACTTCTTTGTAACAATGCAGTACACTTTAGTGATGTGATGTGAATTACAGCTCTTTGAAGCGACTCGGTTTTTATGTTTAAGTCTGTGCATCACTTGAAATTTTCTTGCAGGTTTGTGCAGATGTCATGTCTCTGTGAACAACCTCTATAAACCTAGATATGCATCACATATCAATCCTCGTGGATAGCTAAAGATATCTGATATAGTCAAATCAATACAATCAGGAAGTACATTTTGCACTTGTTTGGGTCGTGATGAAGAAAACACTGTAAGAAACAGAGCTGACATCCACGTCACACTGTGATGGAGCTCATCCCCAGTTAATGTTGGCTCAATTCCTGAATCCAACACATAATTTGTTGTAATCTCTGATTTGACATGTACACTTTTAATCATTAAATAAACTTTGCTGTATCTTAGTCTCACTTAATTTCTCAGGCAATGTTCAATTCCTCAAGTTAAAGTAATTTATTTTACTTCCTATAATAATTATCTGCATATGAATAGGTTGGGATGACCCCTGTCTTACTCTGCAATAGTTTTGTGATTCCATTTTCATCCACAGAACAGAATAATACATTAATCTTCTTCTTCTCTTTCAGCTTTTCCCATCAGGGGTCGCCACAGCGAATCATCCTTTTCCACCTCACTCTATCATGAGCATCTTCTACCCTCACACTCCTCCTTGGTCGTCCTCTTGTCCTCCTGCCTGGCAGCTCCATCTCCAACATCCTTCTACCAATATATTCACTATCCCTCCTCTGAACATGTCCGAACCATCTCAGTCTGGCCTCTCTGACTTTGTTGCTAACGCAGGCAACGTGAGCCGTCCCTCTGATGTACTCGTTCCTTGTTCTGTCTAACCTGGTCACTCCTAAGGAGAACCTCAACATCTTCATCTCTGCTACCTCCATCTCAGCCTCTTGTCTCTGTCTCACTGCTACCGTCTCTAACCCATAGAGCAGAGCTGGTCTCACCACTGTCTTGTACAGGACCAACAGCCTTTCCACTCTTCATCCTTTTCAGAGCCTTCCTAACCTCATCCTTTCCAATCTCTGCTATATCCTGCTCCACAACATCCACATCTTCCTCCCTTCTTTCCCTGTCATTTTCCTCGTTCATCAGCTCCTCAAAATACTCCTTCCATCTTTTCTGCACACTCTCCTGGGTTGTTAGCACCTTTCCATCTCTGTCCTTAATCACCCTTACCTGTTGCACATCCTTCCCATCTCTATCTCTCTATCTGGCTAGCCTGTACAAGTCCTTCTCTCCTTCCTTTTTGTCTAACCTGTCATACAGCTCATCATAAGCTTTTTGTTTGGCCTTTGCCATCTCTCTCTTCACTCTACGCTGCGCTTCCTTGTACTCCTGTCTACTTTCCTCAGTCCTTTCTACATCCCACTTCCTTTTAGCTAACCTCTTCCTCTGGATGCATTCCTGTACTACCTCATTCCACCACCAAGTGTCTTTACCTTCTTTCCTCTTTCCAGATGACACACCTAGCACCTTCCTACCTGTTTCCCTGATAACTTCTGCTGTGGTTTTCCAGTCATCTGGAAGCTCATCCTGACCACCCAGAACCTGTCTCAACTTCTGCCTGAATTCCTCACAAGTTTCTTCATTCTTTAACTTCCACCACTTGGTCTTCTTCTCTGACTTCCCTCTCTTCTTCTTCCTGACCTCCAGAGTCATCTTACACACCACCATGCGGTGCTGTCTGGCTACACTCTCTCCTACCACCACTTTGCAGTCACTAACCTCTCTCAAATGACCTCGTCTACTTAGGATGTAGTCCACCTGCGTACTCCTACCTCCACTGTATGTCACTCTATGTTCCTCTCTCTTCTGGAAGTAAGTGTTGACTACAGCCATTTCCATCCTCTTAGCAAAGTCCACCACCATCTGTCCTTCCAGATTCCTTTCCTTCACACCAAACCTGCCCATCACCTCCTCATCACCTCTGTTGCCCTCACCAACATGCCCATTGAAGTCTGCTCCAACAACAACTCTCTCTCCTGTGGGGATACTTTCTATGACCTCATCAAACTCACTCCAGAATCTCTCCTTCTCTTCTAACTCACAGCCAACCTGTGGCGCATACCCACTGACGACATTCATCATCACCCCTTCAATTTCTAGCTTTAGGCTCATCACTCTGTCTGAGACTCTTTTCACCTCTAGAACATTGTTCACAAACTCCCCCTTTCAGAATCACTCCTACCCCGTTTCTCTTCCTATCCACACCATGGTAGAACAGTTTGTATCCTCCTCCAATGCTACGTGCCTTGCTGCCCTTCCACTTCTCCTGCACACACAGTACATCTACCTTCCTTCTCTCCATCATGTCTGCCAGCTCTCTGCCTTTCCCTGTCATCGTGCCAACGTTAAGAGTCCCTATTCTCAGATCTATGTTCCTGCCTTTCCCCTTCTCTCTCTCACCACGAACCCTTCTGCCTCCTCTCTTTCTTCGACCAACAGTAGTCAAATTTCCACCGGCACCCTGTAGGTTAACAGCATCGGTGGCGGGCGTTGTTAACCCGGGCCTCGACCGATCCGGTATGAAAGTCTTATTGGTGATTTGCATGGTTATTTTGGCAATTTTTACGCCGGATACCCTTCCTGAAGAAACCCTCTCTATTGGGACCGGCACAGAAGTCACTGGCTTGCAACCCCTGTGGCTAGATTAGAATAATACATTATTAGTAATAATAATAATAATAATAATAATAATAAGCTAATTTGTCATTTAACATGATAAGCAATGGTTAAGTTTTTAACTGCATTGCTAGTGCAGTAGCTATGCTGGCTAAATGTAATATGCTGACATTTGCGGTGTAAATGTAAGAATACCAGCCATTGAATATATTTTTTATTGTTAAGAGTGAACAGAAAATAGTGAACCTGATTACAACTCACTCTTCACTGAATCTCTTTTAAGTCAGAGTTTATACAGAGACACTGAACGAGGACAATCAACTATGAGAAAACATTTTTTGTCTTCATTTGCATTAAACATTGAAACCGTAGTCATCATGATTTTACTTAGAAGAGGCTCGTTGGTTTTTCAAAGAAAGCTAATCTTCACACGTCTGTTATAAGGAACAAGAAGTCGCCTCAAAACAGACGTTTAAATTAACACTGACTAGAGGTTCTTTTTATCTCTATTCAGCATCTTTTTCACATTTTCACTGTCTCACTGGCCAACACTTTATACTGTGTTAGTTTATAACATACACATTCAGTTTAAAAAATGAATGAATATGAATGAATTATGTACATGGCACAAATGTAATGCTGGCTCTCCATGACTTACAGATAAGTGAATATGCATCATTTGATCATTTTGTTTTTTCATGACTTTGACACTGTTCTCTCACCACATCTTCTACAAGATGCAACGAGTCTCAAATAGAACTAACACTGCATATTATTATCTTCATAACTCTGCAGCTTAATGTCCTCACAGAATGTGTCAGTGAAACAGCGAAACATTTGTCAGTTTAGCTTTTGTCTCAAAAATGTCTCAAATCCTCATTAATACACCACTCTGTGTGTTTTTGTTGATGCATTTTTAACTCCTGAGTGGAGAGGTGAAGAATGGAACAAAGCTTTTCAAATAAATGTACTGGAGTAAAAAATACAAATGGGGAAATAAAAGTACAAGTGCCTCTGAATTGTACTAGAGCAGGGGTCACTAACAGGCGGACCGCGGTCCTGATCCGGACCCAGAAGCTGTACCATACGGACCCGGAGCTACAGACCAAACGGAACGTTTTGATTCCAAATCTAGCGGGACACCTTAATTTTAAACAGCGCAGCTATTATGATCTTTACGTTATTTAGTGAACGCGAGAACACATTGACCAATTGAATGCGAGTTAAGTAATCCCACGTGACGAGATACGAGAGACAGAGAGGAGAGATACAGACGACAGAGAGGAGAGAGACAGACGACAGAGAGGAGAGAGACAGACGACAGAGAGGAGAGATACAGACGACAGAGAGGAGAGAGACAGACAACAGAGAGGAGAGAGAGAGACAGACAACAGAGAGGAGAGATACAGACGACAGAGAGGAGAGAGATACAGACGACAGAGAGGAGAGAGACAGACAACAGAGAGGAGAGAGATACAGACGACAGAGAAGAGAGATACAGACGACAGAGAGGAGAGAGATACAGACGACAGAGAGGAGAGATACAGACGACAGAGAGGAGAGAGATACAGACGACAGAGAGGAGAGATACAGACAACAGAGAGGAGAGAGATACAGACGACAGAGAGGAGAGAGATACAGACGACAGAGAGGAGAGATACAGACGACAGAGAGGAGAGAGATACAGACAACAGAGAGGAGAGATACAGACGACAGAGAGGAGAGATACAGACGACAGAGAGGAGAGAGAGACAGACGACAGAGAGGAGAGAGACAGACGACAGAGAGGAGAGAGACAGACGACAGAGATACAGACGACAGAGAGGACAGATACAGACGACAGAGAGGAGAGATACAGATGACAGAGAGGAGAGAGACAGACGACAGAGAGGAGAGATACAGATGACAGAGAGGAGAGAGACAGACGACAGAGAGGAGAGAGAGACAGACGACAGAGAGGAGAGAGAGACAGACGACAGAGAGGAGAGATACAGACGACAGAGAGGAGAGATACAGACGACAGAGAGGAGATATACAGACGACAGAGAGGACAGATACAGACGACAGAGAGGAGAGATACAGACGACAGAGAGGAGAAAGCTGATAAAAGGACGGTGAGACTGAAAAAGCAAGAGATAAATATAAAAATGTCCAAAAAAAGAAAAGTGGACAGTGAAAATAGAGTTTTAAATCCAGAATGAACAGATTCCTTTCTGTTCATATTACCACTGAACTAAACCAGTGTCTGATATGTTCAGAAACTGTGGCTCTTATGAAAAGACCCAATGTCAAACGCCATTATGAAATAAAACACAAAGGTTTTGAACACACATACCCACTGAAATCTGAAGTGGGATCACAGAAAGTTTCTAGTCTCAGAGCCCAGTATGACCAGTCCACCAGGATCTTGAGCCACATGCTTAGTTCAATGTTACATAACAATAAATTTGTCAAAAGGTTTTTGAATTGTTCTGAATTAATTTGATTTGACAGTCAAGTATTGATTACATGCAGGCTACTTGATAATATATTGCAGTAAATAGTTAGACATTATAATCTTCTGGATCTTTGCTTGTAAAAATATTGTGTAACTGGACCTCTTTAAATTTTAGTTGATTACCCCTGAACTGTACCATATGGAACAAATGGTCCCATCATTAAATGTAACCATTTACTGATGCTCTTCTAACGTTTGTGAAACATTTTCATTTGGAAATCAATTGATCAATTCATGTGAAGTATTTCCTACTAACTGCATTGCTAGTGCAGTAGAGATGCTGGCTTAATTTGTTAATATTTGTTAATATTTGCAGTGTAAATATAAGAATAGCAGCCACTGAATATATTTTGTATTGTTAAGAGTGAATAGAAAATAGTGAACCTGACAACAACTCTCTCTTTACTGAATCAGAGTTTATACAGAGACACTGAACGAGGACAATAAACTATGAGAAAAATGTTTTTGTCATTAGTCATTTTACTCAGAAGAAGCACGTTGGCTTTACAAAGGAAGAACTCATCTTCACACGTTTGTCATAAGGATGAGGATAAGGATAATGTCCTAAGGATAAGGATAATGTCCTAGATCAGAATTTGCTGCTGTACTTGGAAAATCATTACAGTGTCCTATTTGCAATGGTGTTTATAAAATGCTGCATAACATTATATATCCGGTATAAAACACTGAAATCTTCACACACTGTCACCATGTTTGAAATACATCTGTGGTTATTATTTAGTTATTGATTCGAGAAAGAAATTAAAAACAGAGGAAGTAAAGGTTATGGTTATAAGTAAGAGCACTGAAAATACTTTGAAACTACTTTCACTCCTGGATCTAAACCTGGCAGAAATGATTGTTATCGTCTTGGTGGTTGAGTTCAGCTGGGACGTGCTTGTTTCGGTGGTTGTGGTTGATGCCAGAGATGCAGCGGTTGTTAATGTAATGGTTGTTGTTGGCACGTCTATAGTATTAGTCGTGACAGTGCTGAAATTGGAAGTAGCAGTAGTTGTGTGGGGTAGAGTAGATGAGGGATTGTCATTTGGGGTAGTGGTTAAAGCTCGGGGTGGGCATTGGCATCTTTTATCAGTGTCAGGGTAAAACTCAGCGACTGTTTTTTTGAGAGGACACTTTTATCTGGGAAACGCCTGAATGTCCAGAGCTAGTTGAAGTTCTTCCAAAGTCTTTGTCTGTTTAAGTTGAGATTTGCCCCAGTTTGCACTTGCTAGACATGCGTTCATGCGTTCATGCGTTCATGCAAACAAAAAAATCATCAAAATTAATTTAGCACAACAAAAAAAATATTTTTTCACATTGTAGTGTTTTAATAGGGCAGAAACTGAACCAGTAAGTTCATGTAAATAATGTACATAATGTAAATAATGTATTTCTTAATCCAAATTTGGATTAAGAAATTTACTTGTTCAGTTGGATAAGAAGATCATACACAGCACAGTAGGGAGAGAACTAGAAAATCTATGATGAGCATTTACAATATTTTCTTATATAAAGTAGGTTTTCATCCAAATATAGATTAGAAAGTGCTACAGCCATAAAGTAAAACCGACATCTGAAATCAGATCAAAAACATCAGAACAGAATAAGCCTGGAGTACTTCACCTCTGAACCATGTCTGTTTTTAGCACAGTGGCCTTTCACACATCATCACACATTGTCCCTTGTGTGCAGCGATTTCCCTGATTGTATTTAGATAATATCCAAGTCAGAGTTTCTCAGTTCTTGTTTTTTTTTTTTTTTTTTTGTACTATTTACAATTAAATATAACTTTTAGATGACATCCTTGCATTATCTTTAAATTTACATTTTACACTATGTTCCAACTGGAAATGGGAGTTTGATAGAAAAAGTTTTACTCACATTAACACATATTAGTTAGTTTGTAATAAAAAACAAGACGACTCTCTGTTAAAAAAACATATAAAACAATTTAATAATTTTTTTTCGTACCAGCTGTTTTATTAGTTATTGTAATGCTTATATTAGCTAAAATTAACGTATGTAGAGGCTATAAACACAAAGATGTTTTAGTTTTCAACTGTGAAATTCAAAATGACAAATTAATCAATAAAAATGCATCTTAGTACTTAGTAGTTAACCTATTCAGATTAAATCAAAGCTGAACAAATCAAATAGATAACATACATGAAATCAACCATTCAGTAATGAGCAGAACAAAAAATAAGAATCATTAGCAGAATAAATGTGCCAGTAAAATAACAATTGGTAAAATATCTTTAAAATCACTTTCAAATGTAAAAAGAGAAATAATCAAAATATCACACAAAGCTTTTCAGCTCAATTTGGAAAACAATCTAATGTAAAAAGAAATGGAGTAGAAATGTAAATAACAAAGAGAAGCATATTCATCAGCAAATTAAAGGAAATACAGAAATGAGGATTAGTACAACTAAGAATGTGATGTCAGACCAGAATAATTTTTCCACAGTTTTTTTTTATTGTGTAGGCAATTGTAATTTTCTGTAAGGTCAGACACAGGAATAGTTTTATTGTGAGGACATTCTGTTCCAGGAAACACATCAATGTTGAAATTTTGATAGAGTTCATCCAAAGTCTTCATCTCCAGATACACAGATTCAGGATTTTCTTGAACATTTTCCCCCCAGTACGCACTCGCTATCCACTTGTTTAGATTCTCACTGTAACAGCAGAAAGCTGATCAGAGTATAGAAGGTACATTAACATCCTGGTTCATTATTGTGTTTGTGATGGGCTCTGCTCCAGTCACTAGGTAGCCTTCAATAAAATTGTTCTTATTTTTGCAGAACTTATCTAAGACACATTTGACACGCTCCTCAAACACCTGATTGAAAGAGTCAACTTGTGGAACAGCATTTATAAGAGTGCATGTTGAAATTTTATCATCTTCATTAAATGCATAAGAAAGTGGAAATAAATGACCCTTGTCATATCCTCTACCTCCATAATCATTGTCGCTGGCCTGGTTGTTGTACACAGTCCTGATATTACAATCCTCCATATTTACGTTATTCTCCATGTTTTCAAGCTGCAAAAGTTAAAACACTCAGTCAGTGGAACTGATATTTTCCAATAAACCTTTCTAGAAAACAAAACATGACTAAAGTAAAACAGAAATCATCTTATTAAAACAGTTAAAACTGCCCTTATTTTCATAAAGGTCATGAGAATATTGATTTATTCATCAAATATATGATGCAAATAAATGGTCCTTATTATTATATTTGTTATATCTCCATGTTGGACAATGAGTCTCTTTCTTCAGCTGTAAATGTTGGAAGGTTCAGTAGAACATGATGTTTTGTCTTTACTAAGAAAATAAAATGTTATGTTACAAGATTATGATATAAGTACGTACCTGTGGCTCTATTTTCCAAAAATGTTCTGCTTTTCCCTCTCCTCCTCTGTATTTGTAAGCAAAAAACACTGGGATCTTGTTCTGTGTGTCATACAGCGTCACAAACGTCTCACATCCCTGTAAGTCTGGCAGATGAGTTTGTATCGGTTCTGGTTCATGATTTCACGGTCCTCCAAGGCATCTGGGATGTTTGGAAGAGTTCCATTAAGAAGAAACCCTTCACACTCTAACATTGACTGCACCACTTCAGGAGACACCACATCTTCAGAGGAGTCATCATCACACTCTGTCAGAGGAGAAAACTAAGAATATAATCTTAGGTTAATTTGGCAAAACTAAACACACATTTGTTTTTTTATTTGGTTCACTGAGAGAATAAAGTGGATTTTGTTGTAATATTTGAATTTCACAGAAACTAAACCAGAAAATATAAAATAAAGTCACACGATTGTCAAATAGAGTCCGTACGGCACTGGAAATCATTGCAAGCGTACCCTGATATGTTAAGTATCGTATACATATCGAAAAACTTAACTTTAACTTCCAACCTATGAAAACAAAGAAAAACTCTGTGTTTCAGTCTGTTAATGTCCTACAGGAGTTCAAGTGAGGCTGAGGACACAGTGAGGTTTAAGTGAAATGAGTTTAACCCAGACAACACAGGTTTAATAATAAACTTGTGGAAGAGAGAGAAAAAAAAATAGCTGATTTAGTGTTTTACCTTCTTTAAAGCTTCACAAAATCTTTAAAGGGACAACTAAAGTGTGGTTTTTTAACAGTAACTTAAGCAGCAAACTGTAAGGGAACATGAGATAATAAGTGAAACAGTGTATTTTTATATTCACTGGAGTCCCACCTCCAGCAAGACAAATGTAGTTTTAAAAAATTATTCAACATTCAAAGAACTTTATTAGTTCTTTGAATGTTTCAAAAAGACCACAATTAATCCTCCTTTGAATTTCTTTTATACATGTTTTATCTAAATTTACTTATTAATTCTCTTTGTAACTTTTATTGTAAAGTTGCAACTGTGTATTATTTGTGTAACACACATAACAATGTTGAACAAGTATTACATAACCATAATTAACCATATATTGATGCTTTTCTTGTAATGTTAGTGAAACATTTTCATTTAGAAATCAATTGATGTGACTCCATCCCTGCCCACAGAACAGTCTAATAGGTTGTTAATAATAATATTAACAATAATAACAACAATAGAAAATAGTGAACCTGATTACAACTCCCTCTTTACTGAATCTATTTTTAGTCAGAGACACTGAACGAGGAAATTAAACTATGAAAAAAAATTTTTTGTCTTCATTTGCATTGAACATTGAAACTGTAGTCATCATGATTTTACTTAGAAGAAGCACGTTGGTTTTACAAAGAAAGAACTCATCTTCACACGTCTGTTATAAGAAACAAGAAGTCGCCTCGAAGCAGAACTTTAAAGTAACACTTGTTAAGCGTTATCTTCATATCTATGCAGCATCTTTTTCACATCGTCACTAGCCAACACTTTGTACTGTATTCATTTATAACTAAACTATTATTTACATCTCTACAGCTTAATGTCCTCACAGAAATACCTCAAAAGAGCAAAAAGTAATTCAGAAAGAAAAGCAAAGACACAGAAATAAAGACAATATATCATTCAAGCTACATCGTAGAAAGCTGACTTCATCCATTTTAAACTGGCTTCCTATAGTTCTAGTTTGAAAAGGAGAAGTCAATTAGGTCAAAAAATTATATGAGGAAAGTTTCAGGTTTTGAAGAATGCTCAGTGTTTGTTGTCTTCCTGTATGTGTTATTATTCTATTTATATCAAATCATCCTGAACAATAGATTATGATTCACATTAACTGCACATTCAGACATTATAGCTGCTTTGAGTTTCCCCACTTTCTTTACTAAGGACTAAGTTTAAAGTAACACTTATTAAGAGATATCTTCATATCTATGCAGCATAATTTTCACTGTCTGACTAGCCAACACTTAGTGTTAGTTTATAACATACACCCTGTATTGCATGTAACTCTGGCTCTCCATTATATACAGATAAATTAATATGCATCATTTGACCGTTTAGTTTTTCACGACTTTGACGTCATCCTCTCACCACATCTTCTACAACAGGGGTATTCAACTAAAATTTAAAGAGGTCCGGTTACACAATATTTTTACAAGCAAAGGTCCAGAAAATTATAATGTCTAACTATTTACTATGATATATTATCAAGTAGCCTGCATGTAATCAATACTTGACTGTCAAATCAAATTAATTCAGTACAATTCAAAAACCTTTTGACAAATTTATTGTTATGTAACATTGAACTGAGCATGTGGCTCCAGATCCTGGTGGACTGGTCATACTGGGCTCTGAGACTAGAAACGTTCTGTGATCACACTTCAGATTTCAGTGGGTATGTGTGTTCAAAACCTTTGTGTTTTGTCTCATAATGTTGTTTGACATTGGCTCTTTTAATAAGAGCCACAGTTTCTGAACATATGAGACACTGGTTTAGTTCAGTGGTAATATGAACAGAAGGGAGTCTGGATTAAAAACTCTATTTCCACTTTTCCCTTTTCTTTTTTTGGACATTTTTATATTTATCTCTTGCTTTTTCAGTCTCACCGTCCTTTAATCAGCTTTCTCCTCTGTCGTCTGTATCTCTCTCCTCTCTGTCGTCTGTCTCTCTCTCCTCTCTGTCGTCTGTCTCTCTCCTCTCTGTCGTCTGTCTCTCTCTCCTCTCTGTCGTCTGTCTCTCTCCTCTCTGTCGTCTGTCTCTCTCCTCTCTGTCGTCTGTATCTCTCTCCTCTCTGTCGTCTGTCTCTCTCCTCTCTGTCGTCTGTATCTCTCTCCTCTCTGTCGTCTGTCTCTGTCTCTCTCTCTCTGTCTCTCTCTCTGTCTCTCTCTCTCTCTCTCTCTCTCTCTCTCTCTCTCTCTGTCTCTCTCTCTGCTGTGTGACTGAGAGCTCGGAGGGTTTTCTGTGTTTTTTGTAGTTTTTCGTTCTTTTTCTTTACTTTTTTCACGGTGGTGTCTTTTTAACTGTTGTTGTACAGTCTGGTCTTCATACAGCCGGTCGGCGTCCAGGTGGAGGTGGAGGTATGCTCTTCACGGAGCTGACGCGGAAGCACGGCCTGAAAGTGTCCGCTGCCTCCAGGTTCTCTGTGAACGAGTGTGTGGTCGCTGTGGCCGCTGTGGTCGGTCCGCAGAGTATTAAATCAGCTGCGAGGATGAACGGCTCCGTCGTTCTTTTCCTCGACAGCGTTGATAAAGTTCACCGCCTGGTTGAAAGTGGTGTTGTGATCGGTGACTCCTTTGTTTCTGTGTCTCCTCTCACTCAGCCCTCTAAGAAAGTGACTCTGTCTAATGTTCCACCGTTTATCAGTGACGAGCTGCTGTGCAGAGAGTTGTCCCGACACGGGAAGATAGGGTCTCCTTTACGGAGGTTACAGTCAGGATGTACACAGCCAGAACTGCGTCACGTCATCTCCCACAGACGTCAGGTCTACATGGTTCTGAACAGTAAGGACGAAGAACTGAACCTGGTGCTGAAGCTGAGGGTTGATGACTTTGATTATGTTCTGTTTGTGACGTCTGAGACCATGAAGTGTTTCGGCTGTGGGAGGGGAGGACATCTCATCAGGGCCTGTCCTGAGAAGGCCGAGGGCAGGTCTGGTGGTGTCCACGATGGGGTGGAGCAGCCAGCAGGGGGCAAAGGAGGGGAAGAGGTGGATGGGCAGGAGCAAGGTGGAGGGACTGGGCCTGGGGCAGGTGCCCTGGGGGGTGACCAGGCTGAGGTGGTGGGGACTGATGCTGCTGATCGCACGTCAGCTGTAGAGACAGTGAGTACAGGAGAGGTGGTGACGTGTGCTGAGGAGCCGAGGTCTGAACAGGAAGCAGTAATGGACGAAGGTGACAGTTGTCCTCCAGTAACAGGGGGAAAAAGGAAGAGTAAAACTACTGTGGGCAGCTCCCAGGACCAGTCTGGGGCTGTGAAAAAGGTCAGAGGTAGAGTTGAGTTAAAGTTGAGGATTATTTTTCTGATACAGAACTGTTTGTGACCTCGGTCCGTGGTCAGATGAGGAGCAGAGGTAAAGGGGGCTACACGGACCAGGAGGTGTACAGGCTTAAGAAAATAGTGTTCAAGCTGAGCCAGGAACCTGAGAATGATGGAGGGTTGTTCTAAGTGCTCACTCCCTGCCCTGGTTTTCCTGCTGTTGTTCTGTGATTGTTTTCTCTTCTCTCTCCCCATGACTACTTTTAAAATTGGCACTCTGAATCTGAACGGGGCCAAAGACCTGAAGAAGAGAATGGTTTTATATGAACTCATGAAACTGAATCACATTGACGTGATGCTAATACAGGAAACACACAGTGACAGCAGTGATGAGGTTGACTGGCACAGGGAGTGGCCTGGACGGGTGGTACTGAGCCATGGCAGCAGCAGCAGCGGGGGTGTAGGTATCCTGTTTTCTGGATCCTGCCCTCCGGTCTCCTTCACCACATCTGAAGTGGTTCCTGGCCGACTGCTGGTGGTCCAAGCAGTATTTGAACGCACCAAGGTGCTCTTGGTCAACGTTTATGCTCCTAATACAGAAGCAGAGAGACTCCTGCTCCTCAATGAAGTAAACTCTGTTCTGATTCACTGTAACTGTGAAGACTATTTGTTCTTAGGTGGTGATTTTAACTGTACTGAGAACGACCGTCTAGACAGGAACCACATCGAGCCTCATCCTGCATCTAGGCGTGTATTGCAACAGGTCACTGAAGCTCATGAGCTGGTCGATGTCTGGAGGAGCCTCCACGGCTCTGACAGACAGTACACGTGGTCCCACGTGAGAGATGGCTCGACCTCCTTAGCGAGACTGGACTGTTTTTATTCCTTTAAGCATCAGATGAGTTCTTTCATGTCCTGTTCGATCACACCTGTTGGTTTTACTGATCACGCCTTGGTTTTGTGTCATGTTTTTATTAATAACATTAAGCACAGGAGCGCATACTGGATTTTTAATGATTCACTGTTGCTTGATGAGTGTTTCAAAGATGGTTTTAGGTTCTTTTGGAAGACTTTTAAAACCCAGAAATCTGATTTTATGAATCTTAGACAGTGGTGGGATTGTGGCAAAGTCCAGATTAAGCAATTCTGCCAACAGTACACTCTCAATGTCACTAGGGACGTTACCAGGTCGATTAAAGCTCTAGAGAGTGATATTGTGGAACTGCAACTTTTGGCAGATTCCACGGGAAACACAGGACACCTTGACGTCCTCAAATCCAAAAAGGCTCTTCTTGCCAGCCTACTGGGCACCAGAACACAGGGGGCACTGGTCCGGTGCAGATTCCAGGCTGTCGCAGAGATGGATGCTCCCTCCCGCTTTTTCTTCAGTCTGGAAAAGAGGAATGGCCAGAGCCGGTAAATCCACGGCCTGCGCTCCTCTGTAGGGGCTGTGCTGACGGAGCCCTGGTCACATCAGGGGGAGGGCTGTGGAGTTCTACAGAGACCTGTACAGCAGTGAGTACACTGAGGACTTGGTGCACTATGAGACTTTCTGTGGTGATCTTCCCCAGGCCTCTGAGGAGGTTAACGTGACGCTCGGCGAACCTCTGTCGTTGCAGGAGCTGTCTGTGGCCTTACAGAGTATGAAGGGAGGGCGGGCTCCTGGGCTCAATGGTCTCTCTGTTGAGTTCTTCAAGGCTTTTTGGCCTGAGCTGGGGCAAGATCTGCTCGGTGTTGTTGCTGAAAGCTTAACGGAGAACTCTTTGCCCCTCAGCTGCAGACGAGCAGTTCTTACTCTGCTGCCAAAGACTGGTGACCTTCAGGACATTAAGCACTGGCGTCCCGTCTCACTGCTTTGTACGGATTATAAGATCCTGTCCAAGGCTCTGGCCAACCGACTGCGAGAGGTGATGGACCAGGTGGTCCATCGGGACCAGGCTTACTGTGTGCCCGGTAGGTTAATCACTGACAATGTGATTTTAATTCGGGATGTTTTGGACCTCTCTGGTTCATTGGGAATAGATTTGGGTCTGATTTCGCTGGACCAAGAAAAAGCTTTCGACCGAGTTGAGCACCCGTATCTCTGGACGACTCTGGAGAGGTTTGGTCTCAGCCCCGGTTTGATTGCTATGATCAAGGTTCTGTACCAGGACATTGAGAGTGTACTGAAGGTCAATGGTGAGCTGAGCGCTGCTTTTAAAGTGCAACGAGGCATCAGACAGGGCTGCTCGCTCTCAGGGATGTTGTACGCACTGTCCATAGAGCCTCTTTTATGTCAGGTCCGGTCCTCCATTAGTGGTTTGTTTTTACCCAATTGTACGGCCCACCCTGTGCTGTCGGCCTATGCAGAGGATATTGTTGTTCTCGTTAAGTCACAAACAGAGATCCGTACTTTAGAAAATATAGTAACGGCTTTTGGCAATGTCTCATCTGCTAAGGTCAACTGGCACAAAAGTGCAGCGTTTGCTGTCGGAAGGTGGAGGAGTGGGCTTCCCACTCTACCGGGGGGTCTCACCTGGCAGAGGGGGGGATTTAAATACTTGGGTGTGCATTTGGGGAATGAAGAGAGTGTAAATAGGAACTGGGCTGGTGTTGTGGAGAAGGTGGAGGGGAAGTTACAAAAGTGGAGGTGGCTACTGCCACAGATGTCGTACAGGGGGAGGGCTCTGGTGATCAACAACTTGGTGGCCAGTGGGCTCTGGCATCGCCTGGCCTGTGTGGACCCCCCTGTTGATCTTCTTAAATGGGTTCAGTCCATTATTTTGAATTTTTTCTGGGACCAGCTTCACTGGGTGCCACAGTGTGTTTTGTTTTTACCCAAAGATCAAGGCGGTCAAGGTCTGATCCACTTGTCCAGCAGAGTGTCCGCTTTCAGACTGCAGTTTGTCCAAAGGTTTCTCTCTGGACCTGAGGATGTGGTCTGGAGACCCGTGGCCTCTGCCATTCTACAGACGGCTGGCACACTTCACCTGGACTCTGCGTTGTTTTTAATGGACTCCACTTGTTTTGATGTTTCAGTTTTACCTGTGTTTTATCGGAGTGTTTTTCGATCCTGGCGGCTGTTCGGTTGGAGGAGGCTGGAGCCTTCGGTCTCCCTGCACTGGCTCCTGGCTGAACCCTTGCTATGCGGGGCCCGGTTGGATGTCCACGGCGGCTCCACCCCGGGTCTGGCTCCTGCTCTGCTCTCTTCTGGACTGACAACGCTGAAGCGCCTGGTTCACGTGGCTGGTCCTGACCTGGGAAACGCACCGGCCGTGGCCGCGGCTTTGGGTCTGAGATCGGCCCGGGTTTCAGAGAGGATTTTGGGACTGGTTCTGTCTAGACAGTCTGCGGATGAACAGCAGATGCTGCAGGATTATTGCAGTGGCGTGGAGAGTCCGGATGAGCAAGATCCCTTTCCTGACCTTGGTTTTACTTTGGACTTCGACCAGGTGCTTTGACCTCTACACCATCACGGGGAAGACTCTGTACGCCTGCTGCGTCGTGGAGTTGCATAGAGTCCAGCTGGGGGTCAGGGCTGACACAGTGTGGAGGAGGAGGTTGTCCCAAGCAGTTGGTCTGCACCCGACATGGAGGGTCCTCTACAAGCCCCCCCTGAACAAGAGAACTGGGGATCTTCAGTGGAGGGTCTTGCACGGGGCGATCGCTGTGAACTCATTCACCAGCAGGATCAATCCGGAGGTTTCCTGCGCCTGCGTGCACTGTGGTCTCCCGGAGACTGTTTTCCACTGTTTTATGGACTGTGACCGGCTGCGTGGGCTATTTGAGTTGTTGACTGTGCTTTTTGAAGGTTTTAGTGAAACTTGGACCACGACTGTTTTTATCTTTGGGGCTGGGTACCGCAGAGCAGACGCCACCAAGTGGCAACTGCTGAACTTCTTGTCCGGCCAGGCCAAACTTGCTATTTACAAGACCAGGAAGGCGGAGGGTCAGGAGGTCACCTCTGTGTTCCGGGCTTTGGTTCGGGCCCGATTGTGGCTGGACTTTAAGTTCTATAAGTTCATGAACAATGTGCCGGGTTTTGTTCAGCAGTGGTGCTACGACGATGTCCTCTGCTCTGTGGTGGAGGACGATCTTGTGTTTAACACTGTTGTTTAGGGATTAGTTTATTTTCCCCAGAGGCTGAACCCTCTATTTACTGATGTGTTTATTTATCTCTGTCCTTATTTAGTTTGTTGTTTGATGTTATGTTCATGATGTTTTGGTCTGTGGCACGGTTTTGTTTGTCGGTTTATTTACTCTGAATATTTTGTAATAAAGGCTTTTGTAAATTCAAATTCTCCTCTCTGTCGTCTGTCTCTCTCCTCTCTGTCGTCTGTCTCTCTCCTCTCTGTCGTCTGTATCTCTCTCCTCTCTGTCGTCTGTCTCTCTCTCCTCTCTTCTGTCTGTATCTCTCCTCTCTGTCGTCTGTCTCTCTCCTCTCTGTCGTCTGTCTCTCTCCTCTCTGTCGTCTGTCTCTCTCCTCTCTGTCGTCTGTCTCTCTCTCCTCTCTGTCGTCTGTCTCTCTCCTCTCTGTCGTCTGTCTCTCTCCTCTCTGTCGTCTGTCTCTCTCCTCTCTGTCGTCTGTCTCTCTCCTCTCTGTCGTCTGTCTCTCTCTCTCTCTGTCGTCTGTCTCTCTCTCCTCTCTGTCGTCTGTCTCTCTCCTCTCTGTCGTCTGTCTCTCTCTCCTCTCTGTCGTCTGTCTCTCTCTCCTCTCTGTCTCTCTCCTCTCTGTCGTCTGTCTCTCTCCTCTCTGTCGTCTGTCTCTCTCTCCTCTCTGTCGTCTGTCTCTCTCCTCTCTGTCGTCTTTCTCTCTCCTCTCTGTCGTCTGTATCTCTCCTCTCTGTCGTCTGTCTCTCTCTCCTCTCTGTCGTCTGTCTCTCTCCTCTCTGTCGTCTGTCTCTCTCCTCTCTGTCGTCTGTATCTCTCCTCTATGTCGTCTGTATCTCTCCTCTCTGTCTCTCGTATCTCGTCACGTGGGATAGCTTAACTCGCATTCAATTGGTCAATGTGTTCTCGCGTTCACTAAATAACGTAAAGATCTATCAAAAACGTAAAGATCATAATAGCTGCGCTGTTTAAAATTAAGGTGTCCTGCTAGATTTGGAATCAAAACGTTCGGTTTGGTCTGTAGCTCCGGGTCCGTATGGTACAGCTTCTGGGTCCGGATCAGTACCGCGGTCCGCCTGTTAGTGACCCCTGTTCTACAAGATGCAATGAGTCTCAAAGAGAAGTAACACTGCATAATATTGTCTTCATAACTCTTAATGTCGCTTAATGTCCTCACAGAATGTGTAAATGAAAGAGTGAAATATTTGTCCTTTTAGCTTTTGTCTCAAAAATGTCTCAAATCCTCAATAATACATCACTCTGTCTTTTTGTTGATGTATTTGTAACTCCTGAGTGGAGAGGTGCAGAATGTAACAAAGCTTTTCAAATAAATTAAAAAAATACAAGTGGGGAAGTACAGTGGGTCTGACATTAACCTGCAGGTGGAGTTTATGTATCTGCAAAATCTGAACCAATATAATACATCAAATATAAGCAATCAGATATCAGAATCAATAATAAAGATAAAGAGAATCACAGATCATTAACAGACTTAATATCATATATAAATATAACTAAAATATCAATGAATAACCCTCTTGTATTTCCTATTCCTCTAGCTCCTCCATCTCTACATGCTATGTGTTAGGCAGCAGGTAGTCCAGTATAACTGTTAATGTCTTCAATTTAATGTGGAGTCCAGTTAGTTATTGGAGGCTCTGGTAGACTTGTAGGAAATTCCAGTCCTAGACTATCAATGTTGACTTGAGACTTCAGAGAAACAGGAGCCCCCGAGGCCAGAACCGACTTCATGGTAGCGTGGAACCAAACGCAGTCACCACACGCATCCCATAGAGACCATACAGGGGATCCAAGCAACAAGATCTCTGACCAGAAGTTGGGCACCAGGACGAGTCAGACAGGTCCAGAGGGCAAAGGGTGGAACGACGTGTAGCTCGAAAGAGAGAGGAAGAGGGAAAAGAGAGAAGGAGAGAAAGAGAAGAGGAGAGATAACAGTGAATAAGTGACTGCAAAACTTCAGTCTCTGTGGAAGTGACAAACAAAAAGAGGAGGACAGCGAAGGGCAGGAGACACCACAACTTTAGGGGAGTCATCATCACACACTGTCAGAGGAGAAAACAAAGAATCATCAGGATTAATTTAGCAAAACAAAGTGGATGTTTTCACATTGTAAAGTTTGAATTAGGGCAGAAACTGAACCAGTAAGTTGATGTAAATAATGTATTTACAATGCTAAGAACAAGAAAAACCTACCTCCTTAGGGCCTCATCAAATGCTCCAAAATAGACAAAGTGTTGTTCTTTATTAATAAGAGTAACAAGTAAAACGTGTAACTGAACTTTGAATATTAAGTGAAGCTGTGAAGGGATTCTGGTTTATATATTGAGTAGAGACGTGCTAGTGAAATACTCCCACCTCCACTCAGATGTTTCTTTTGCAAGCCCCTGCAGTATTATCAAACTATTTCAACATTCAAAAACGTTATTAATTAATTCCTTTGACTTGTTACAGCTCCTCTAAAAAGATGCAAAAACTACCAGTAAACATTTCTCTATGGGGTGTTGTGAAAATAAAAAATGCTGCTGCTGATCAACTACAACTCCACTTGGTGAATATGAATCAGCATTCACATGTTCATGTTGATCAAAGTCAGTTTCATATTTTCTCCATGTTCACCACAACATGGTGGATTTAATGTCGTCGTGCAGAGATGAAGCAGGTTTTCCTTCATCACCATGAACATTATAGTTTATTATCAGATAGGACCTTTCTTTTATTTACCAGTTTTCTATTAAACTGAATGTTAGATATATTATGTATTCATAATTTAAATGTACAGTGTTTAACAAATGTAATAATCTGCTCATCATCCTGAAAATTAACTGGGAAATATTTACAATTTTTTGTATTTATGTTGGTGTATTTTCTTCACAGCAGCTAATCTAGCCACAGGGGTTGCAAGCCAGTGACTTCTGTTCCGGTCCCAAGTCCGGATAAATAGAGAGGGTTGCGTCAGGAAGGGTATCCGGCATAAAAATTGCCAAAAATAACCATGCGAATCATCCACAAGACTTTCATACCGGATCGGTCGAGGCCCGGGTTAACAACGACCGCCACCGATGCTGTTAACCTACAGGGTGTCGGTGAAAATTTAACTACTGTTGGTCGAAGAAAGAGGGGAGGCAGAAGAGTTCGTGGTCAGAGAGAGAAGGGAAAAGGCAGGAGCATAGGTTTGAGAATAGGGACTCTTAACATTGGCACGATGACGGGGAAAGGCAGAGAGCTGGCAGACATGATGGAGAGAAGAAAGGTAGATGTACTGTGTGTGCAAGAGAAGTGGAAGGGCAGCAAGGCACGTAGCATTGGAGGAGGATACAAACTGTTCTACCATGGTGTTGATAGGAAGAGAAACGGGGTAGGAGTGATCCTGAAGGGGGAGTTTGTGAACAATGTTCTAGAGGTGAAAAGAGTCTAAGACAGGGTGATGAACATAAATGCTAGGTGTGTCATCTGGAAAGAGGAAAGAAGGTAAAGACACTTGGTGGTGGAATGAGGAAGTACAGGAATGTGTCAAGAGGAAGAGGTTGGCTAGAAGGAAGTGGGATGTAAAAAGGACTGAGGAAAGTAGACAGGAGTACAAGGAAGTGCAGCGCAGAGTGAAGAGGGAGGTGGCAAAGGCCAAACAGAAAGCTTACGATGAGCTGTATGACAGGTTAGACACAAAGGAAGGAGAGAAGGACTTGTACAGGCTAGCCAGACAGAGAGATAGAGATGGGAAGGATGTGCAACAGGTAAGGGTGATTAAGGACAGAGATGGAAAGGTGCTAACAACCCAGGAGAGTGTGCAGAAAAGATGGAAGGAGTATTTTGAGGAGCTGATGAACGAGGAAAATGACAGGGAAAGAAGGGAGGAAGATGTGGATGTTGTGGAGCAGGAATTAGCAGAGATTGGAAAGGATGAGGTTAGGAAGGCTCTGAAAAGGATGAAGAGTGGAAAGGCTGTTGGTCCTGATGACGTACCTGTGGAGGTGTGGAAGTGCTTAGGAGAGACAGCAGTGGAGTTTCTAAGCAGCTTGTTCAATAGGATTCTAGAGAGTGAGAAGATGCCTGAGGAATGGAGGAGAAGTGTTCTGGTTCCGATCTTTAAGAACAAGGGTGACACGCAGAACTGCAGCAACTATAGAGGAATAAAGTTGATGAGCCACACAATGAAGCTGTGGGAAAGAGTAGTGGAAGCCAGGCTTAGGAAGAAGGTGGAGATTTGTGAGCAGCAGTTTGGTTTCTTGCCCCGTAAGAGCACCACTGATGCTGTTTTGCTTTGAGAATGTTAATGGAAAAGTACAGAGATGGTCAGAAGGAGCTGCATTGTGTCTTTGTAGATTTAGAGAAGGCGTATGACAGGGTGCCGAGGGAGGAGCTGTGGTACTGTATGAGGTCGTCGGGAGTGGCAGAGAAGTATGTCAGAGTAGTTCAGGACATGTATGAGAGAAGTTTGACGGTGGTGAGATGTGCTATAGGTCAGACAGAGGAGTTCAAGGTGGAGGTGGGACTACACCAAGGATCAGCTTTGAGTCCCTTCTTGTTTGCTATGCTGATCGACAGGCTGACAGATGAGGTCAGACAGGAATCTCCCTGGACAATGATGTTTGCGGATGACATTGTAATTTGCAGTGAGAGTAGAGAGCAGGTGGAGGAACAGCTGGAAAGGTTGAGGTTTGCTCTGGAAAGAAGAGGCATGAAGGTCAGTCGTAGTAAGACAGAATACATGTGTCTGAACGAGAGGGATCAGGGTAGAAGCGTTAGGTTACAGGGGGCTGAGGTGAAGAAGGTACAGGAGTTTAAGTACTTGGGGTCAACAGTTCAGTGTGATGGAGAGTGTGGAAAAGAGGTGAAGAGGCGAGTGCAGGCAGGTTGGAGCGGGTGGAGGAAAGTGTCAGGAGTGTTGTGTGACAAAAGAGTGTCAGCAAGACTCAA
Source organism: Anabas testudineus (assembly GCF_900324465.2). Classification (NCBI taxonomy): domain Eukaryota; kingdom Metazoa; phylum Chordata; class Actinopteri; order Anabantiformes; family Anabantidae; genus Anabas; species Anabas testudineus. The sequence continues at coordinate 13,048,206 of NC_046627.1, forward strand.
AGGAAAGGTGTACAAGACAGTGGTGAGACCAGCTCTGCTCTATGGGTTAGAGACGGTAGCAGTGAGAAAGAGACAAGAGGCTGAGATGGAGGTAGCAGAGATGAAGATGTTGAGGTTCTCCTTAGGAGTGACCAGGTTAGACAGAATAAGGAACGAGTACATCAGAGGGACGGCTCACGTTGCCTGTGTTAGCGACAAAGTCAGAGAGGCCAGACTGAGATGGTTTGGACATGTTCAGAGGAGGGATAGTGAATATATTGGTAGAAGGATGTTGGAGATGGAGCTGCCAGGCAGGAGGACAAGAGGACGACCAAAGAGGAGATATATGGATGTTATAACAGAGGACATGAGGTTGGCTAGTGTTAGGGTAGAAGATGTCCATGATAGAGTGAGGTTGTCATGATTCTGTCTGCCCCTGGTTTCCTTGTTTTCTCCCTCCTCTGTCAGGTGACCTGCTAATTACCAATTGTCTGCACCTGTGCTTCCCCTGTACCTTTATTAGCAGGCCTGTCAATCACCTTGTTCCCAGATAGTTACGTCTACCTGGAAACCAAACTATCCAGCGTTATCTTCAAACTGCTTATCGGATACAAACCCTGCCTGACCTGAAACCTGTCTCCACCTGACTCCCCCCTAACCGAACCTGCCTCTGCTCTGCCCTTCGGTACCGTGAGTGTTTTCTGCCTGACCTGTTCCTGCTCCCCTCTGCCTCCTTCCCTGTTCTGTCCATGAATTGGATTTCAATGTGTATGACCTGGACCGTTTCCCGACATTGCTATCAGCCTCTTGGATCTCTGCTCTCAGTGTTGACCTGGATTGTTATTTGGACCTCTGCTTTAGCTTTACGGACATTTGTGCTTGGACGGCCCTACTGTGTATGACCCGGGAGTGGTTTTTCACTCAGCACCACGGATTTCTGGAGAACTGTAAACTGTGTATTTCATTAACCCTTTGTGCTTGCTATATAGCTCATCCTACAGAACGCATCACTTCTCCTCTGCTCCCAGTCTGCTTGTGCTATTCTGCTGTCGGCCATCTTGGAAGCTCCGCTACATTCACAACCTGCATCTCCTCATATTCTCCTCACCGGTTCGCTATCCCCTTGCCTCTTGACTACCTAGTCTATCCTAGACCACCATACTCCCCTGATGACAGCTCGGCCCACCCACTGCTTTCGGACAGTCATCGTCTGCATTATCTTTATTGTAATAAAGCTTCCTTATCTCAGTTCTCTTGTCCTGTGTGATCTCTGGCTATGGATCCTAGGCGTGTGACAGAGGTGGAAAAGGATGATTCGCTGTGGCGACCCCTGATGGGAAAAGCTGAAAGAGAGGAAGATTTGTAAAATTTTACCTATTCATATTTTGTGTACTTTTCATTCTTTTGAAACTAGAAACCAATGCTGATGGGGAAACTCATAATACGGAGGTGGAGGGTGGAAAGGGGTGTATATATAATTACAAAAGTCATACACACAGGCCCAAAAGTGTGTTTGCTCATAGCCAGTGTGCCATATTACCAGCCTAGCTTGGTAAATAAACAACTGTTGAACAGACATGTTTTAGTGATCCTAGTGCCTTAAGAACTTACACAATATAAATGTATACAGAATTTTAACCGACAACCCAACAAGCACTGGGCAACAGTGGAGAGGAAGAACTCCACCTTCTTAACAGAAGAAACCTCCAGCAGATTCAGGCTCAGGGTGGGTGGTGTAGCAGTTTTATAATTTTACAGTGAGATACGTTAATTTTAAGTAAAAAAAAAAAAAAAAAAGAAAAGAAATACCATTGGTTAAATTGCTTTAATAATTGTTGAATAAAATGTAAAATCACCAATTCACAACATTTGTAATCACAATATGTTGAAATGTCCTAAAGTTTATGGAGAAAGTGTAAATTAAAGTAAAAGACAAAATTATTAAACAGTGATCTGGGAGGTTTAGTGTTTCAGCACCACAGACAGCTCATTATGGATCTGATGGTACATTCAAATACAGCTGGGAAATAGGGGGTTTCATTTTGAAAAAAGACCATGTCAACACTAAAATATTAGTTATTAGCTTAAGTAAAAGTAGTAGTAAAGCAGCGAGTATTCTTCCAAATCTACTAAATGCATCAAAAAGCACATTTTAGATTGAAATATGTTCAAATTATTGTTTTTGGAGTAGCCTAATTACATTACATACGTTTTTGACAGCAGCCACAGGTTTGACTGTTTTTGTGAACAAGACACTGAACTCCACAGTGGTGGAGTAGTTCAGCTTCTTATTAGTGCAGTGTAAACACTATAATTATTTACCAAATATATTTAATTTTATTAATCTGAGGAATTATTAAAATAATCAGTAACTTTGACTTTAACCTGCAGGTGGTGACGTTGTACTGACAAACTGTGCATTTGTGTTTGTTTTGGTGGTTTTATCATTTTGTATTTTATTGAAACCAGCAGGAATAAAATTAAATAATGATGAATAACTGCATTTGTTACATGATCAGACTTTAAACAGTCAGATGTTTGATTTTATCTTATAAATGTTATATAAACGTAGTATACTTGATATAAATTACAAACTGAACATTTTGCATATAATACTTATCAGTTAATTAATTATTCAGTCCAAATTAGAGCTAAACAATAACCAATTCACAGTTTTTCTGATTGCTAGAACACTTTAACCGGGTTTTTGAACTAAAATTTGAAAACCACAACATTATTCATCAAAGAACACATCTAATTCCCTAAACTCTAAACACCAGTCCCCTGTTTTGACACAAGTCAGATTTTCTCAGCTGTCACTGCAGAACTCAACACACAATGCGTTCAGTTCTGTTCACTTAAATCAGCCCAGCTTGAGCTGTGTATGACCGAGAACCTTACATCCGTGTTCACCTCCTCCTCCAGGCCATGGAAGGAGCCTGTCTAGACATATCAGTAGATGCAAGAGGATTTCACCCCCACTGCCTGGCTAGGGTTACCTGTGATGTGGACGAGTCCCTGGCCTGACCCAGACCAAAGATGTTTTGAATTTATTGCGCTAGTGTGTAAGACTATGTTGTACTGTGTGTGTGTTTTTGAAGGCTTGTGTGTGTCTGAGGGCAAGGTTTGTTTTTTCTGCAAGAGTAAATGGTTTTGAGTGTAGAGCTTAATTTTGACATGAAAACAGGATGTTTGGGGAATTGGATCGTGGATTTGTGTTTATGTTAAGAATAATAAGACGCATAGTTTCAAGAAATGTGTTCAAGCTATAAAGAAAAATTATAATGAGTCAAATGAGAAATTAGAAGGATTAGAAATCAACCATTCAGGAATGAATGATCTATAATGAAAAAATACAATAATTATCAGAATCAAGTAAAGTAACAAACAAATTAAGAAAACAAGGTCTGTGAAGACCTTTGTCTAAATTTTAAACCTGTTAAAGTGATTTACTTCCATCAGTGAGATGCAACATTGATTATTATAATATGTTATTATGCAGCCATACTTCACACAAATATATTCTGTTAAGAGCTAAATTACTGATGTTCAGAGTTAAAACAAGACTAAAAAAAATATACGGAAATCTGAAAAAGAAAATGGAAGATAATACATTGTGCACAGTACAAGTTGGTTTATCAAGATCAACAGTTGGTGGCAGCAATTGTCCAGCGTATTGTATTTGCAGTTTAGCTGTATAGAAATGTAATTTTTTAGGAAGGTTTATTTTTGATCTGTGTTATTAGCAAGTCTGCTGGCAACTTCCTACTCTAATCAGAAGTGGTATGCAGTAATGATCAAACAACATATTTAATTATGAAAAATGTTGAATGGCTAAAACGTTTGATAGATAACGCAAACTATGTTACACCCCAAAAGCAAAACTGTGTGTTCGAGTGAGAAAAAGATTAATTTTCTATTCACCCGTTTTCTCTTTCTTACAATTTTCTAAAGAACCTAAAGATATAAACAAAAAAATACACAAGTGATGCAGAAGTGTCGTAAATGTCCTGAACAGTTTTTTCTCTACAGAGTGAAAACTCACATTTAGCTGCACACTTCAATTTGTTAAGTTTCATTTTATTCAGATCATTGATTAAATAAGTTAAGCTGCACAATATATGACAAACGCAATACTACATCAATAATCTGCTCACCATTTCCTCATCATCATCATCTTTCTCCCTCTTCCTGATAGTTTACTGAGGGAATTTTCAAGTTTTATTATTTGTATTGGTGCATTTCACCACAGCAGCTTCTACATTTCTGTCAATAGGTAAACGTTAATAATTGTTTCTGGGCCAACTTAGAGATGCATTAACATCATATTTCTGCATAAATGCTTTTATATCCAACAGTATGTGGACACTCAAACATTCATAACCACTACATGTGATTACTGACCATTTTTAAAAACATGGGCATGAATGTGCAGCTATTACAGCCTCCACTGGTCTGTGAAGACTTTCCACCTGATATGGAAAAAATAAAACAGTCTAATCTCACACAGGGATAAGGTCAAATTATTTATTAGACCATACTATGCTGTAATAAGTAATAATAATACATGTCCAGGCTTTAAACAAGGAGTATACATGTCAAATGTTATCACAGATTTCAAATACATTCAGAAGACAGAATGAATTTAATCTAAATTGTTCAACAACCGATGAATTAATCAGTCAAAAAAAAAAGCACAGTACTAATCAGTTACTGACTGATTCAGTCCAATTCAAAGCCAAACTGATCAGCAAAGTAAAAATAATTCAAAGTAAAAGAGATTAAAAGCAAAAACATATTGAAGAGCTTAAAGTGAGTCCAGTTTCCACTGAACATCATATCTGGGTTAAATGTGACCTGGATGACTGAGAGTCCTCTCAGACATTCTTTGACTGGTGCCCTTGTGAATCTAACCAACCCATCCTCTGACTGTACAGTAAAGCCAGGTGACGGCTCTGGAGGGAAAACTCAGCACCTGTCTGAACCAGGACTTTGGCTGTCGGCTAATGCAGATATCAGAGACCTTTTCATTTAAAGGACACTTTGATCCAGGAAATACTACAAGTGTTTTGTTCAGTTTATCATAGAGTTCTTGCAGTGTCTTTGCATCTATACGCTCATCTTTAGTTTTATCTGCAACATTGTCTCTTAAGTATGCTTCTGCAATCCACTTTTTTATGTTGTCACTGTAACAGCAGAAAGCTGTCCAGAGCATTGAAGGTACATTAACTCTGTTTTTGAGTTTATTGCTTTGGCTTGGCTGTGCTCCGGTCACTACGTAGGCTTCAAGTTTATCATTATTATTGTAGCAGAGGTCGTCCATTGTGTTCTTCAACTCTTGCTCCATGCGGCTCCAGCTGCCACCGTTGAACGATTTAACTTGTGGAACAACGTTTGTCAGTGTGAACGTTGAGACTTTATCACTTTTAAAAAATCCATAAGAAGATGGAAATAAATGGCCTCTGTCATAGACATCTTGATTCTTATAATCATTGTTACTGGCCTGGTGCTGGTACACATCTTTTGTACTTTCCGTCATGTTTTCGTCACCATTTGTGTCTTCAAGCTGCAAAAGTTTAAACACTCAGTCAGTGATACTGAATCTAAGTGATACAATAAATATGAATTTATAGGTTTGGATTTGGACTTGATTTAATGGAATTAAGTTTCAGAATTTGTATATGAATTTACATTAATTAACAATCTTCACATTAAATTTGATAAAATAAAAAACTGACAATTATTGTAGAAAAACATTTAAATTGGTAAAACTGCATCATTTTAAAAGGTCAAATAAATCTTAATTTACCAAATATATATAAAGATGGAACTAAACGGCCAGTATTATATCCTGTGGCATTGTGATAATCTGTGTTAGTGACCTTGTGCTAATTGGACATGGAGTTTCAAGATGCCCTCACTCAGTGGTACTGATTAGAAAAACATACGTACCTGCAGCTCTATCTTCCATGGGGTGTCGGGTCTTTTCCCTTCTGCTCCTCTGTACTTGTAAGCAGAAAACACTGGGATCTTGTTGTTGGTGTCATAGAGTGTCAAAAACCTTGTCTTGTTATCAAATGTCTGGCAGATGATTTTGTATCGGTTCTGGTCCTGGATTTTATCGCTCTCCAGGATGCCTGTAACCTGTGGAGGAGTTTCATTAAGAAGAAAACCTTCACATTCTGATATCTCGTTCACCACTTTAGTCTCTGTAGGAGTGATGGACAGGAGGAGGACAGCGAGGGGCAGGAGACACCACATATTCAGAGGAGTCATCATCACACACTGTCAGAGGAGGAAACAAAGAAATATCAAAGTTTAATTTTGCAAAACTTCACATACAGTTGGTTTTATTTTGTTTAACCAATAGAGGAACATGAATTTTGTTGCATTTTAAACCTGTTTCTTTGTTTTGTATAATTTCATCAGAGCTGTGTGATGAACGACAACAACCTGAAAAACCTGCTATAATGTAAAAAACTGTTCACACAGAGACAGTCAGCTGTCATTCTATAATCTGTGGGAATAAATGATCATCCACAGCTTTGCTCTCACCTCTTTCCTGTCTTCTTCTTCCACACCTTGATTGATTCGTCTTTGTCAGTCAGTCTCTGATGTTCTCTCTCCTTCTGTCTCTCTGACATGGTTCAGTTGGTTTATATATATTCTCACCACTGTCTGATTATTGAATAGATAAGTGTGTATTTGCAAATTTCAGCAACCTGTGACCAATCAGCGTGAGGACACACACACACACATCCCAAGTGCTGCATATTAAAAGCTCTTTTAACACCCTAGCAGGTTTCATAATGTGCCATTAACCAAATATTTGGAGCAGCAGCTCACACCTATGACACTAAAAAACAGAAACTCCTTTCTGTAACAATACAGTACAGTTCAGTGATGTGATGTGAATTACATCTCTTTGAAGCAAGGGTTAGGGTTAGCAAAACCTCTATAAAGCTGGATATGCATCACATATCAATCCTCGTAAATAGCTAAAGATATCTGATATAGTCAAATATCAGGAAGTACATTATTCCTTTGTTCGATGAAGACAACATTGTAGGAGACAGAGCTGACATCCACATCACACTGGGATGAAGCTCACCCCCCTTAACTTTGGCACAATTCCTGAATCCAACACATAATTTGTTGTCATGTCTGATTTGATCTGACTTTTAATCATTAAATAATCCTTATTGTATCGTGTCTCACTTATTTTCTCAGAACGAAATTCAATTCCTCAAGTAGTTAATTTTATGTATTATTCATATAATGATTTGTTGCATGTGAATAGCTTGGGATGACCCCTGTTGTACTCTGCAATATTTTCTGCAATTTTTTTATTTATGTTAATCAGAAGAAACATAAACATCTCAATGTTTCTGCATTATTACATAAAGTAGAAATTGTTTCCAAAAATCAGCTGCAGCAAACAGTTGGTGGAATTAGCGTAGCAATAACACTATACAGGAGAAAGCTCAGTGGTTCATGCTTTACACAGTATTTTATTGTAACCTTTATTGTAAAGTTGCAACTGTTTATTATTTCTGTAACAGACAGCATTGCTAGTGCAGTATCTATGCTGGCTTAATGTAATTTGCAGTGTAAATATAAGAATACCAGCCACTGAATATATTTTTTATTGTTAAGTGTGAACAGTAAATAGTGAGTAAAACTCCCTTTTCACTGAATTTCTTTTAGTTAGTTTAGTTAGAGACACTAAAAGAGGACAATAAACTATGAGAAAAATCGAACATTGAAACTACAGTCCTCATGATTTTACTTAGAAGAAGTACGTTGGCTTTACAAAGGAAGAACTCATCTTCACACTTCTGTCATAAGAAACAAGATGTAGCCTCAAAGCAGAAGTTTAAAGTAACACTTATTAAAAGGTATCTTTATATCTATGCAGCATCATTTTCACATGTCACTGTCTCACTAGTCACCACTTTATACTGTTAGTTTAGAACAAACACATTCAGTTTAAAAAAGGACAGTTTTCTGTGTTATTTGCTGTTTTATGTACATGACACAAATCTAACTCTGGCTCTCCATTATGTACAGATAAATTAATGTGCATCATTTGACTGTTTTGTTTTCCATGACTTTGATGTTGTTCTCTCACCATATCTTCTACAAAATGCAACGAGTCTAAAAGAGAAGTAACACTGCATAATTTTATCTTCTGTCTCTGCAGCTTAATGTCCTCAAAGAAGGTGTCAGTGAAAGAACGAAATTGTCCTTTTAGCTTTTGTCTCAAAAATGTCTCAAATCCTCATTAATACACCACTTTGTGTGTTTTGATTATGTATTTTCATCAAATATTTCTTGTGAATAGCTAATAAAACACTTGAACAAAACACAGACTGAGCAGATGAATTTAGTTTGTATGTTTTAAAAAGAGCTTATTAAGTTACTGAAGTAGCATCAGCTGTTGTTCTTTCAGTCCCTCTCAGAATACACAACCATTCAAGATAGAAGTTTTATTGTTTTACAAGAAAGTAGGCATGTTTTCAGCTGCAGTAACATGATTGCAAAACAGTTTTTTATTGATCAGTTAGTCTTTTAAATTGATAAACCTGCATTATCGAGCCAATTATGCCATTGAAACACAGAACTAATGTTTGCTGATACTGGGCCTCTGTATGACTTCTGTAGATACTTCATTAACAGTTCTTCTTCTTCTTTCGGCTTTTCCCATCAGGGGTCGCCACAGCGAATCATCCTTTTCCACCTCACTCTGTCATGAACATCTTCTACCCTAACACTAGCCAACCTCATGTCCTCTGTTATAACATCCATATATCTCCTCTTTGGTCGTCCTCTTGCCCTCCTGCCTGGCAGCTCCATCTCCAACATCCTTCTACCAATATATTCACTATCCCTCCTCTGAACATGTCCAAACCATCTCAGTCTGGCCTCTCTGACTTTGTCGCTAACACAGGCAACGTGAGCCGTCCCTCTGATGTACTCGTTCCTTATTCTGTCTAACCTGGTCACTCCTAAGGAGAACCTCAACATCTTCATCTCTGCTACCTCCATCTCAGCCTCTTGTCTCTGTCTCACTGCTACCGTCTCTAACCCATAGAGCAGAGCTGGTCTCACCACTGTCTTGTACACTTTTCCTTTGAGTCTTGCTGACACTCTTCTGTCACACAACACTCCTGACACTTTCCTCCACCCGCTCCAACTTGCCTGCACTCTCCTCTTCACCTCTTTTCCACACTCCCCATCACACTGAACTGTTGACCCCAAGTACTTAAACTCCTGCACCTTCTTCACCTCAGCCCCCTGTAACCTAACGCTTCTACCTTGATCCCTCTCGTTCAGACACATGTATTCTGTCTTACTACGACTGACTTTCATGCCTCTTCTTTCCAGAGCAAACCTCCACCTCTCCAGCTGTTCCTCCACCTGCTCTCTAACTTCCTTAACAGTTAAGACAGTAATTTACAACAGTGTCTTGTATTTCTGATCAATAAGATATTACAGTTTTTCTCAATAGCTAAAACACTACACCCTGTTGTCTGAACCAAATGCTCAGTTGCCTGAACCCACTGATTGAATCAATCACTCTTTTGGCAAAACCATAAGCACTTTTCACCTGTTTAGACACAACTTGCCAACACATTTTCATTGTGATGCACCTGTGCTGCATAATGGTGAGCACAGGTGACAAAAGTCAAACACAATTAAAGCACAGGTGTCACCACCTGAACACAACAACTCAAAACTGATCACACTTGTGGCTGATGATGTGAGGGAACATATATACATAAATCTGAGAGGAAGAGTTCGTGTGAGAGGAGGTCGAGGTGGTCGAGGTGGTCAAGGTGGTCAGCAAAGACAAAGAACAGTAATATCTGATGAAATCAGAGCTACTGTGATTGACCATGTTCTTGTCCATGGTATGAGCATGAGGGAGGCTGGACAAAGGGTACAACCAAACATCAGTAGATTCACTGTGTCCACCATAATCAGAAGATTTAGAGAAGAGCACAGGTAAATGCCTTTATTTGACATTATAGTACAGTATGTAAATGTTGAACGCAATTACTGTATGACATACTATAGAGCTGGTAAGTCCCGCCAATCCGTAAAACCCCACTGGACCTCTAGATTAAACAACCGTCAAAAAAACCATCGGGCCATTGTTGGTGTTCCTGGGCAGCGTGGTGGCAATGCCTTCTTTGCCTTCCACCGTACTCCCCTTTCCTAAACCCCATTGAGGAATTCTTCTCCTCATGGTGGTGGAAGGTATATGAACGCCAACCTTACACCAGGGTAAATCTCCTGAAAGCCATGGAACTTGCCTGTGGTGACATAGGTGTGGAGGCATGCCAAGCCTGGATATGGCATGCCAGGGGTTTCTTCCCCCGTTGCCTGGCCAGACAAAATGTGGCCTGTGATGTGGATGAAGTCCTGTGGCCTGACCCAGTACAGAGACATGATGCTGTGGCTGAGTGATGCGCTTATTTGCATATTTTTGTATTTTATTTTTACATAGGCTTACTGTACACAAGTGGCAAATGCATAAGATTTCTGTTTGTTTTTACAAGTGCTATGTGTAAATGCACAAGATTTCTTTAGTTTTGCAACATGCATTTAGCCTACAGTGAACAATAAACTTGTATTTCTCCAGCTTCATGTCCTGAGCATTGTGTTTTATATTTTTCTACATAGTGTTTAGTGACTGTTCAGTAGTGTTTTTAATTTTGATTGACTCGGGGCACGATTTGACAACATAGTTCAGTTTTGAGTACAGATTCAACTGTTTTGAGGTAAAAGTTTGGTTTTGCAAGAGGAGTCTGAGGTTTTGTGAATGTAGCTTGAAACTTTGGTTTGTGTTCACAGTTTAAAAAGGAGAGCAGCGTTCAAGAAATGTGTCTTAGCAATCGAGAAAAACTGTATATTACATAGGACATAAACACCTAGACAATGAACAAAGTCCCCCAAATACCTCAAAGAAGCTAAAACTAATTCAGAAAGAAACGCAAAGACACAGAAATATAGACAGCATGCAGGCTACACCATAGAAAGCTGACTTCACCCATTTTAAACTGGCTTCCTATGATACTAGTTTGAAAAGGAGAAGTAATGTACAGTAGGTCAAAAAATTATATGAAGGAAGTCTCAGGTTTTGAAGAATGCTCAGTGTTTGTTGTCTTCCTGGATGTGTTATTATTATATTTATATCAAATGATCCTGAAAAAAAAAAGATTATGGATCCACATTATCTGCACATTCACACATTATTAGCTGCTTTATGTTTCCCCACTCTCTTTATCAAGGACAGTTTTGCTCTGTAAAGTTTAAGGTTTAAATTTTGGTACTGCTTTTCGATGCCACCATCACCACAACTTGATGATGGTGTGGCAAAAATCTATCTTATATTTCAAATATATCTACTCAAGTAAGAAATACAACTGGGGAACATAAAAGTACCAGTGCCTCTGAAGTGAAAGTAAGGCATTTCCGACATTAACCTGCAGGTGGAGTTGATGACATTGAAAGTCAAACTGCATTTGTTAATTAGGGTGTTTTTTTGTTTTTTTCTGAACAGTCAGTGCTCATATATTGAATAAAGAGTCTGCATTAAAAAAAACTACTGCTCTATTTTACTTTATTTTATAATACAAGCAGCAGACAAATTCTAAATTAAACATCAAGTACATTCAGGTAAATTATATTACAGTGTTTGTAAAAATCCCCTATTTAAAATTTTAACATGTTTTTAATCCAGTTTTGCTGTTTAATCCAATTTCACATTTATATGTAGTGTATTTTACTTTGTATGCTGTTTGAATTGTACTTGTGAACTATGTGTTACTCAGATATTAACAACACAACACATAAAATATTTTTAAACAGAGAAATGCAAAGATTTAGCTTTTTCCTTCAATACTTTTTTAAAAATCTTGTCATGGAAATTTTCAACACCTCACTAAATGTGTTAACATGAGACTCAAACACATTAATTTAGCAAAACAAAGTGGATTTTTTCAGTTGTAGAGTTTGAATTAGGGCAGAAACTGAACCAGTAACATGTAAATAATGTATTTCTTACTCTTTTTGCCTCTCTAGAAACGATGCTAAAAACAAGAAAAACTTACCTCATTAGGGTCTCATCAAATGTTCCAAAAAAGACAAAGTGTTGTTCTCTAATAATAAGAGTAATAAGTAAAATGTGTAACTGAAACTCAATTTTTTTTATTATATAAAGTTTATTACCTTTAGGACCTTTCTTTTATTTACCAGTTTTCTGTTAAACTGAATGTTAGATATATTATGTTTTCATAATTAAAATGTACAGTGTGTTACAAATGACGAGGATGGCGAGCAGCAGGAGACACCACATCTTCAGAGGAGTCATCATCACACACCATCAGAGGAGAAAACAGAGAGTCATCAGAGTCAAAATTCATCAAACATCAAACTTCACATACAGTTGGTTTTGCTTTGTTTAACCAACAGAGAAACATGAATTTTGTTGCATTGTAAAATGTTAATATCTTCAACCAGGAAGACAAAATATAGTCACGTTATTTCCACACAGATACATCACATCATTGTTTTGTGTAATGTGATCAGAACTGTGTGAGTAGCGATACCAACCTGTAAAACCTACTACATATTAAAATGTTATCAGACATCAGGTGTCATTCTAAGATCAGTGGGAATAAATGATCATCCACAGCTTTGCTCTCACCTCTTTCCTGTCTTCTTCTTCTTCGACACCTTGCTTGATTCCTCTTTGTCAGTCTGTCTCTGATCTTCTCTCTCCTTCTGTCTCTCTGATATGGTTCAGTCGGTTTATATACTGTATATTCTCACCACTGTCTGATTACAGAGGAGATAAGTGTGTATTTGGCAATTTAAGCAACCTCAATCAGCGTGAGGACACACACGTACACATACTAAAGTGAGACAATAAAAAAATATTTTCTTATAATTACTTTATACTTTTCTAATGCTTAAACAGTTATCAACAAACTTTTAACAGCAGCAGCAACTCACCCCACTTACATTTATGGTATTAAATAAGAGAAACTCCTCTCTGTGACAATGCAGTACACTTTAGTGATGTGATGTGAATTACAGCTCTTTGAAGAGACTCGGTTCTTGTTTTAAAGTCTGTGCATCAGTTAAAATACTGTGACCTTCAATGCTACTGAAACTTTTCTGGACCCTTCCCCACATCTGTGAGAGATGAATCTTAACTACATCATGTCAAGTAAAACTAATTTATGACCCCTAGGTCAAAGGTTGCCGTGCCCCCACTTTCCCATAAACCCCCGTTTTTTTCTAATGACTAGCAGACACCTTTTTATGACTTCCAGATGACCTATTATTACTTACAGATGACCTTTTTATGGTTTCCAGACTGTTATAATATACATAGGGTGCTAATCATAAATTCCAAAAACAAAACAGATGTAAGTGGGTTGGTTAATCAAAGAGAATGGTGGATTCACCATACACTCACACACACACACACACACACTCACACACACACACACACACACACACACACACACACACACACACTCACACACACACTCACACACACACACACACACACACACTCACTCACACACACACTCACACACACACACACACACACACACACACACACTCACACACACACACACACACACACACACACACACACTCACACACACACACACACACACTCTCACTCACACACACATACACACGTCCATCAAATTTCACCAGTGCATAAAAGGTCGAAGTTTGGCCAAAGCGTCAAAATCGGAACTCAGTTCTGTTGAAGCGTCTGTCTGAAGAAGTCTGAGGTTGGTCAATGCAACGCAACACAGACTCTGGAAAAACGGTAAGTTTCTTTAATTATTGTTAAGTATAAATGTAAAGAATAATTAATCTATAAAATAATATATATATATATATAATCAGTTGATGGTGGATTTGATCATAAGTGGTCCACTTATAAGCCTGACAGTTAACCGCTGCGCTAAACAACCACTAGATAATTGAGTCAGGCCCGAGATAGAGTATTATTTCTACTGGTGAAAAAAAAAATTTAGTAGATGTTCAATTGCTAAGTTGTCGTTAGTGTGAGTACAAGATGTAGCTAACATTGCTCAACTTTTAGTTCGCATAAACATTACAATCACAATAGTAGCTTTTTTGTGACACCTCGAAGGAGAATGCATTGTTTTTATTCTAGCATCCGACGAATCACTTTAAGCTAACGGTTGTATGTCAACAAAATCCTGGAAAGTCCAGACATTCATTTTCCTTTTTAACATTTATACCCTATTACAGTGTCGATAATATCAAATTGTTGTAAACCAACTCTGTAACGTTCTACAAGTTCTGCTGCTTTTCACACAGGTGTCTTTAAAAACTGACACTCTGCAACTGCGCATGGAAAACCATCACGTGACGTACAGTACAGACCAAAAGTTTGGACACACCTTCTCATTCGAAGGGGTTTCTTTATTTTCATGACTATGAAAACAAGTGCTAAGCATCTCTGGGAACCCCTTCAAGAATGTTGGAAGACCATTTCAGGTGACTACCTCTTGAAGCTCATCAAGAGAATGCCAAGAGTGTGCAAAGCAGTAATCAGAGCAAAAGGTGGCTACTTTGAAGAACCTAGAATATGACATATTTTCAGTTGTTTCACACTTTTTTGTTATGTATACAATTCCACATGTGTTAATTCATAGTTTTAATGCCTTCAGTGTGAATCTACAATTTTCATAGTCATGAAAATATTGAATGAGAAGGTGTGTCCAAACTTTTGGTCTGTACTGTAAGAGCTCCCTCTTAATACCATATAGAAAAAAGTATGTATGCCTGTCAACAGCTACTAAACATAACTACACACCACTGTCACATTTTCTGCCTGTTTAAATAATTAGTCACAGTTTTTCTTTAATGAACCAAGAACTAAATGTAACATATTTAAGTTTTGGTGGGCATGTTGACAAATACAGATACTTTTATTTTATGGGTTTTTATTATTGTTTATTCTAATACTCAGCAGTAATTCTACTATTGTGTATTTGATATGGAAACACCAAGACCTCCATGAGCCTATGTACATTTTCATTGCAGCTTTGTTACTGAACTCTGTTCCTATCAGCACTATTATCTACTGATCGACTTTTTAAGTGAAAAACAAATCATATCACATCAAGCATGTATTGTTAATATTCTCTGTTTTATGCCTTGGTTGTGTAGGAGAAAAGAGCAACTTCAGTATGAAAGATGATAGGAGATACCAGACAGGACAAGGGTTCATAGATAGGACATGGGTAGGAGAGGAGTTCTGGGTCACAAGGTCACGAATGAAAAAACACAGACTTGTAGTGGGAATTTATGGTATAGACATTCAGCCTATATGTAGAAGAAATGTATGTCTTCCTTATGGTTCACATATACTTAGTTCTCAGGAATGTTGTATATATAAGTATGAGGGTTAGAGAGGTGGAGCATTTACATGATTGTGGTGTTTTCTCCATGCCGGCATGTACGCATTAAACTGAGATGGTTCATCACACTGAGTCCTTCCTTGAAGTCTACTAAGATTTAACTATATTTAGAGGAAGAGGAAAAATTTCTACTACAGTTGGTTCAGAGTTCTTAGTGTTAGCTGTCTTGGCCTATGACAGATGTGTGTCTATATGTAAACCTCAGCAGTACCCAAGTATCATGAGAAAAAGAACTGTCATTGTTTTCTGACTGTAGCTCTGCTTCTGACTGCATGTCAGCACGTGGGATTATCAACATTGAGCGGTTATCAAAAAATCTGGAGCTTCACTCGAAATAACTCAATTAATAAACTTTTCTGTGTAGCTTCAAGAGCAATAACTGTTTTAGGTGTGTTCATTTTGTTAAATGTTGTTGTTTACCTTGTAATCTTTTCTTGTTTGTTTTTTTAGTTTTTTTGCATATGAGGTTATTGCAGTTTGATTGGCATACAAATTTCCAAAAACTGTACGTTTAATAATGAGTTTACAGTTGGTTTTGTATAATTCTCTTTTTGTTCCAATGATATATGGACTGAAAATGAAAGAAATTTCTAAACATCTCAAAAGGTTTTTATCTCATGACAAAGTGACCTAATGTTGTTAGTACTAATATTTGTAATTACCCATTACGTATGTATGTTGTCCACTTAGTAGATTGTCTAGCAAGGCTTACCTTTTAGCTCTCATAAACTTAGATTGTCACTAATGACTGATCACATTTTCCCGATTGTCTTCTTTCTTTTGTTCTGTGAATTGCAGGTTTCATTATTATTATTTTCTTTTAGCACCATAGTAATGAGATTAAATTTGGTCAGCCAGTTAACATGACATACAGTCCATGAGGTTCTGTATGACTTTGCTCATATGTTGGGACTCATTGTCAATCTGTGCAATTAATCATCTACTAGCCAGTAGTCTACTAATCAGCTACTTACACCTTAAGTGTAAGTAGCAGTAAAGCAGTGAGTATTCTTCAGTGAGCATGTATCAAAAAGCACATTTTATATTAAAATATCCATTATTATAATTGAGTTATTTTCATTACTTTGCATAATATTAGCTTGTGAATTTCCTCTCTAAATAAGAAGAAATAAGATATTAAGTCATACTGTATATCTTCCTAGTTATGTAACATGAATGGGAAGCTGTAACTGAGGAAGTAGAACAGTCGTCCACCAATCATAGGTTTAGCTAAGCGTTTGTGAACGAGACACTGAACTCCGCGGTGGGGTAATTCAGCTCATGACGGTAGAAAAGCGCCCTATAAATGCAGTATAATGCAGTAATTAAAAATAAATAAATAAATAATAATATTATTAATAATAATAGTAATGGAGTAAAAAGAACTGAGCATGACACAAGTGGCTCAGATCTATACTCTCAGTAAAGTACTGTAGTAAAATAAATGATAGTTCTGAATTTAACCAGCAGGTGGTGACTAAAAACGTAGTATACATGTTAAATCAAATTTCAAATATATCTTAACTATATCATGAGCTGAATGACCACAGATCTAAAACACAAACTGAACATGTTGCATATCACACTTATCAGTTAATTAAATATTTAGGCCAAATCAGAGGTAAACAAAAACCAAATCACTTTTTTTTTAATTGCTGCAAAATCATAACGAGGCTTTTGAACTAAAATTAGAAATTGATCTGTAATTGATCAAAAATCACAACTAATTTCCTAATCTCTAAATACCAATCTCCTGCAGGGGAATTACGCATGCAAGAGCCTTTTACCCCCTAGCCCCGCTAGGGCTACCTGTGATGTGGACGAGATTTGGAAATATTGTTTGGAATTTATTGCACCTCTGTGTAAGGCTATGTTGCAATGTGCGTTTTTTGAGGGCTGGTGTGTAATGTCTGAGCGCAAAGTTTTTTTTTTTGAGTGTACAGGATATAAAGAAGATGTAAGATAAGTACAGAAAAAAATAAGTAAGAGAAATATTCTAAATATCACTCAAAGCCTTTCACCTCAGTTTAGCCAATAATCAGATCACACAAAAAACTAACAAACTAAATATTTCTGTATGTGAATGATGTAATTTAATCTTGTATTTTGGCCAAAAGTATGTGGAAAAGCAGAATTTACCCCTGTTAGGGTTAGTTTTTTTACTGATTACTGACGTGATTTAAAACACAGCTAGAAAAAATGTAGGGAAATCTAAAAAAGGAAATGGAAGATAATACATTATGCACAGTACAAGTTGGTTTATCAAGATCAACAGTAGGTGGCAGCAACTGTCCAGCTGGACATCAATAAACCATTAAAACAGAAAGTTTTAATAAGATGGTTTCCAGCAGACAAATTAAAATAGAATTGGATAAAAACACAAAACCAAACTGTTACAGAAAAAATGAAACAGTCTAATCTCACACAGGTATAAGGTCAAATGATTTATTAGACTATAATATGCTGTAATAACTGATGTCAATACATGCACAGGATTTAAACAAGGAGATATTTGAGTATACATGTCAAATGTTATCACAGATTTCAAATACATTCAGAATACATGATGAATTTAATCTAAATTAATCAACAACCGATTAATTAATCAGTCAAAAAAAAGCACAACACTAATCAGTTACTGACTGATTCAAAGTGAAAGAGAATAAAAGCAGAAACATATTCAAGAGGTTGAAGTGAGTCCAGTTTCCACTGAACATCATATCTGGGTTAAATGTGACCTGGATGACTGAGAGTCCTCTCAGACATTCTTTGACTGGTGCCCTTGTGAATCTAACCAACCCATCCTCTGACTGTACAGTAAAGCCAGGTGACGGCTCTGGAGGGAAAACTCAGCACCTGTCTGAACCAGGACTTTGGCTGTTCAGGTCGGCTAATGCAGACATCAGAGACTTCTTCATTTAAAGGGCACTTTGATCCAGGAAATACCACAAGCTTTTTGTTCAGATTATCATAGAGTTCTTGCAGTGTATTAGTATTTACATGATCTTTAGCTATATCTGCAACGTTGTCTCTTGAGTATGCTTCTGCAATCCACTTTTTGTTTCTGTGACTGTAACAGCAGAAAGCTGTCCAGAGCATTGAAGGTATATTAACTCTGTTTTTGGGTTTATTGCCTTGGCTTGGCTGTGCTCCAGTCACTACGTAGCCTTCGAGTCTATCATTACTATTGTAGCAGAGGTCGTCCATGGTTTTCTTCACCTCTTGCTCCATGCGGCTCCAGCTGCCACCGTTGAACGATTTAACTTGTGGAACAACGTTTGTCAGTGTGAATGTTGAGATTTTATCACTTTCATCAAATCCATAAGAAGATGGAAATAAATGGCCTCTGTACTTGTAAGCAGAGAACACTGGGATCTTGTTTGTGGTGTCATAGAGCGTCAAAAACCTATTCTTGTTATCAAATGTCTGGCAGTTGATCGGTTCTGGTTCAAGATTCTATTGTTCTCCAGGATGCCTGTAACCTGTGGAAGAGTTTCATTCAGAAGAAAACCTCTACACTGTGTCATGGACTGCACCACTTTAGTCTCTGTAGGAATGATGGTCAGGAGGAGGAGACACCACATCCTCAGAGGAGTCATCATCACACACTGTCAGAGGAGAAAACAAAGAATCATCAGAGTTTATTTAGCAAAACTTCACATGCAGTTCTTTTAGTTTTGTTTAATCAATAGAGGAACATGAATTCTGTTGCATTGTATTGTTTGAATATTTTAAACCAGGAAGACAAAATAAAGTCACATCATTATCACACAGATACATCACTGGAAATTATTTGTGACGAATAATACATTAAAAGTTGAGGAGCAGAGTGCAAGTGATCTCTGGGTTTATTTAATCAGGAGTTGATCAGAAAATGTAACAAGAAAGTAACACAACTTATTTACCCCATTTCTTTGTTTTGTGTAACTGATCAGAGCTGTGTGATAAGTGACAACAACCTAAAAAACCTGCTACATATTAAAAATGTTATACTACAGTGTAAAAATAAAAGAAAAACACAGGTGTCATTAGTGGGAAGAAATGATCATCCATATCTTTATTCTTAACGCTTTCCTTTCTTCTTCTTCCACACCTCGCTTGATTCGTCTTTGTCAGTCAGTCTCTGATCGTCTCTCTCCGTCTGTCTCTCTGACATAGTTCAGTCGTTTTTTATATGGTCTCACCACTATCTGATTATCAGGGAGATAAGTGTGTATTTGCAAATTTAAGCAACGTTAACCAATCAGCGCAATGACACACACGTACACACGGTAAGACAAGACACACAGACAAAACCCTTTTAACAGTCTGTCAGGTTTTATAATGTGTTATCAACAGACTTTTAGGAGCAGCAGCTCACTTCATTTACATCTATAACACTAAATTTAAAAAAACTTATGACTGGCCATTGGTCGTAGCATTAACCCAACCAGAATAGTATCTCTGATGTAGATGTTGCTTAAGCTTCAAAGGGTCATGTTGTACTTTTTTTGTTCTGATATTACACATTTATTTTGTGAAGTTGGACGCCCACATTTTACATAGTCAGAGGCCCAGGGCTTGAGGTGAATGTGTGTTTGCATGCTGGCAGCGAAACATCCACATTTCAGTCTGGACAACATGCTTTGTTTTCTTAAAATGCTACACCCCTTGATGTCAATGTACGTTACACTAGACAATTCTGTGCCATGTGAACTGTTATCAGCAAAGTCGCTGGTTAATAATCACAGATACATTTGAAATTCTGTGGCTACATACATTTCACTTACCTACACAGGCTTGTGCAGGTTGATGAGTTTTTTTATGTACATCATGTCCAACCACAAATTCATGGAAGCTTGAGTTAATCTGTAACAGAGATGAAGAAGCAATACTATGAACAATACTATGAACAGTACTATGAACAATACTATGAACAGCTATCCAGTGTGAGCTATCTACCATCTGTCCTGCATGTAGCCCTGTTGGAAATTAAAAGAAAGACTTGTCCATGGACCTTAACTTATTTACATTTTACCAGCCTCGTTTGAATGTGAGTGTTTGTCAAGATTAGAGTATTGAAATGTACTCACATCCACATCCAGGAGTGCTGTGTTATACTGTACTACTGCGTTTATGCAACTGAAAAGCAATGATGTAAACTCCATTATTAAAAACAAACAAAAACACATTAGTGAGACAAACATCATCAAGATCATCAGAGTTAGTGTCGGTGTTTTGGACCGAGCATGAGCGGAGAATGGGTTCCTGAGGCTCGACAACGAGTGCAAAGTTTGAATGGACCACTTAGGGACTGGTTTCTACAAAACCAGAAAATGTAAAAAAAAAGGACACGGTGAACTTCTAACATACTCAGTGTGTGTCCAGATGAAGCATAGAGTTATATAAAAGTACCAACATTAGCAAAAAGTTGATTTTGTATAACATAGGCTAGTGAACATATTCTCAGTATATTTGAATGAAAATGTACAGATGGAGAGGCTCATTTTCGCTGCCTCGTTCCTGCAGGAATCCTGCCTGATCCGTGCATGACATTTGCATGACTCAGGCACCAACGCACCAAGCCCCCCTGCACCAGTCACGACCCCCCACTGTGATGTACTTAATGCCTAACTGTCTTGTTAACGCCCCCTAAAATTTTCCTGAGGAATGAGTTGCAATGTCGCATCCATGCACCAGGTGGAGCAGTGATGCGTAATCCAGTTATATTTAAGTTATATATTAAAATAAAGCATGATGCTCTCCTGCAGGATATTTATAACTTTAAATCCATCTGCAAACTACTTCAGATTTTAGACACTGATGAGGTTTGTTCTTTACCTGCAATATATTTATGGATTGTAACAGCAGAACAAAGTTACAGGAAATGATGGTTTTGAATAAAATGCCGACATGGTAAATGGTAAATATGGATATTTAATTTCTGCTAATTATACTACTTGCTTACTACTGTACTTATATTGATTAGCACTAAATTTACTGGCATTTTTTTAACCACTCGGGAATAACTTTCACATTTCACTTTCACATTATCTTCCAGTTTAGCTTCACTTCACAAATGTAAAGAACCGGGCCGTTAGGTGGACAAAAGACTGAGTAGCTGTGAAGACCATCCCCCAAGAAGGACACAAACTGTAGAAGCTACTGTTTCTGCTCCAGATAGAATCAGTTCACATGACTCAAGTTACAATTACAAGTACAATACTCCACTCTGACTTGAATTCAACTTTTACAATGTTGAAAAGTCTCATTCAGTTATCTTTACATGCATAGCAATGTAAATGCAGTTTGCCTCCATACAATTTTCAGACCAAACCAACCTATAGCTTTGATGTTAACGCCACTTTAAGAGAAACAAAATGCAGATTTTAGCTGCGTCTTGTTTCCCTGTTGTTAAAATACAAGTTGTGTTTCCTGAAACAGAACTGAAAGAATATCAGCTGACAGAACTCCACTAACACATATATACGTAATCAGCTGTGTGTTTCGTTTATTCCTGGACGAGGTGACAGCACTGGTCTCCTGCTTTGGTGTTTGTCCAGAGCTAAGGCACTGGCACTCTTTGCCTCATGTCTGGGAGCGGTGAAATCATTCTACAATGAATGGATGTATTCTTTTATGATTTTATTCTGGGTAACTGAGTATTTTATTAGCCTAGCTATTACATATAGTTAGAGTAGAAACACTACCAAAAGTGCATATAAAAGCTTCAGTCTGAGTAAAGTTACACATCCTCCATTTACAATAGGCTTCACTTAACACCTGTAAAGAACTGGTTCATCAGTTGAACAAAGGACTGTGAGTTGGTGTGAAGACCACATAACAAGTCCCCCATGAAGCATGTAGACTGTAGATGCACATTTCTGCTCTAAAAGAATGTAGTTACAATGACCCAACTTTCAGACAACCTGGTTTAGAAAATGGTCAAATGGAAGTGGATGTTTATAAAATATGTAAATATAATCCAGCAGTGCTTAGTTAGGCTTGAAAGCTGTAAGTTTATGGCTTCTGGGTATACTGTTTATAAGTTCCTTATAGTAAACCACCAACTAACAAAAGAGGTTTTGTTAGTTGGGTGGGAAGGTGTGTGCTTTAACCAATAGGCTGTTTGAGGTGATGGATCTCAAATATATCTGGTCCTCCTGACTCAGGTGAAGTTGTTGCTTTCTAGACCAGAAACATTTCTCAACAACATTTCAGGTGACATCAAATCAGGCGACAAGACTGCAGGACTTTAGGGAGAAGCAGGGTGGTATAAGACCATTGTAACCAGTGCTGTTGGTTGGTCGTTCTGTCTGAATGGAGGCTCCTATTGTCATGTTTATCTAAGCTTGATTAGAAGATTCAAATGTCCATTCTAAAGATAAACAGCTCCTGAAACCGGCAGACTGAGACACACTACATCAAGGTGTAATGAGAATTGGTGAATTTTATTAGGTGCATTTGTGAAGTCCAAGGCAGCCCAATACACCCAGAAACTGATAAACCTCTAGAAGGTAGTCTGGCAGCTGGGGCAGCGTGAGCTGCTGTTCTTATGCTTATTTCTAAGAAACAAAGTTGGTACAACATTCAATGCTGTCATCAATTCAACTTTTACAAAGTTTTCTCAGTTGAAGCCGTCATTTGACTATTGTCAGTCTGTCTATCTGACGGTCTGTCTTACCAAACAGTGTGTGATAATGACATTATCAATTTTAAATTCTGTTCTCAGAACTGTGTCTATACTTAGTATTTGACATTGGCTTTAAGGTCAGATTTTTTGATCAAAGCTCCACCCTTAGGTTGGACCCTGGAATTACATCATTGGTACCAAAAATAGCAGTGGCCACATTAGCATTTCTCACACCTTGTCTACAGAGCACAAGGAGGGGGGCGCCTGACAATTGCCTGACAGGCGACTGATAAGTGACTGATCAGCGCCTGAAAGTCGACTGAAATCAGCGAAAATGAGTCGCTCCATCTGTAATCAAGTTGTAAGTACATTCTCCAGAAAAATGTATTTGTGTTCGCAGTTTAGCTGTATAGAAATGTAATTTTTTAGTAAAGTTTATTTTTAATCTGTGTTATTAGTATGTCTGCTGGCAAGAGGTTGCAAATGTGCACAACTTCTTAATCTACTGTTAAGTATGTAAGTAAGTAAGTTTAACTGAATGGATGCAAAGCACCTGAGAAGTAGGAAGGGCAGAGAAAGTGAGGAAACAGCTATGTAGATGCAGCTGTGTGAATGAGGGAAAGATCAACACACATAAGTCGAGGATGTAGAGTTGTGTGGAACAATGACCAGGTTTACTGTAGTGCATCTTACTCTCTGAGTATGCAAAAGTAATTTGGTAATCTTCAAGCCCTATCTGTATTTAAAACGTCAAGGAAAACTTACGTTTTTAGACCCTCCTGAATCGAACCAACAGGCAAAGAGTATTAAAGGATAGAGAACTATGTAACTGATCATCAGATACTAAGCAAAGTGAAGGAAGACATGTATATTTTTCTTTTTCACTTCAGAAACCTTTATATTTTATACTAAATATCAAAAGATGAAGTGTACAACCAACAGAAGTGGTACTGTATGCAGTAATGTTCGAACAACATATTTAATGATGAAAAATGCAGAAAACTCACATTTAGTTGCACACTTCAATTTGTTAAGTTTAATTTTATTCAAATAATTGATTAAATATATTTATTCTATTTATGTGTATTTTATTTCAAACATCAATGTTCATGTTATAAAGAGTCTATTTGTGAGTGAGGAAGGTTAATTATTGTTTCTGAGCCAACTTAGAGATGCCTTAACATCATTTTTGCATGTCTCTGCATAAATGCTTTTATAACCAACAGTATGTGGACACTCAAACATTCATAACTACTATATGTGATTGCTGAACATTTTATTATGAAAACATGGGCATGAATGTGCAGCTATTACAGCCTCCACTGGTCTGTGAAGACTTTCCACCTGATATGGAAAAAATAAAAC
This sequence comes from Anabas testudineus, assembly GCF_900324465.2. Classification (NCBI taxonomy): domain Eukaryota; kingdom Metazoa; phylum Chordata; class Actinopteri; order Anabantiformes; family Anabantidae; genus Anabas; species Anabas testudineus. The sequence continues at coordinate 13,072,650 of NC_046627.1, forward strand.
AGTCTAATCTCACACAGACATGAGGTCAAATGATTTATTAGACCATACTATGCTGTAATAAGTAATAATAATACAAGTCCACGCTTTAAACATGGAGATATTTGAGTATACATGTCAAATGTTATCACAGATTTCAAATACATTCAGAAGACATGATGAATTTAATCTAAATTAATCAACGACCGATGAATTAATTAGTAAAAAAAAAGCACAGCACTAATCAGTTACTGACTGATTCAGTCCAATTCAAAGCCAAACTGATCAAATAAGATACGTCATGTGCCAGCAAAGTCAAAATAATTCAAAGTAAATGAGATTAAAAGCAGAAACATATTCAAGAGCTTAAAGCAAGTCCAGTTACCACTGAACATCATATCTGGGTTAAATGTGACCTGGATGACTGAGAGTCCTCTCAGACATTCTTTGACTGGTGCCATTGTGAATCTAACCAACCCATCCTCTGACTGTACAGTAAAGCCAGCTGATGGTTCTGGAGGGAAAACTCAGCACTTTTCTGAACCAGGACTTTGGCTGTTCAGGTCGGCTAATGCAGATATCAGAGACCTTTTCATTTAAAGGACAATCTGATCCAGGAAATACCACAAGCTTTTTGTTCAGATTATCATAGAGTTGTTGCAGTGTCTTTGCATCTATACGCTCATCTTCAGCTTTATCTGCAACGTTGTCTCTTGAGTATGCTTCTGCAATCCACTTATTGTTTCTGTGACTGTAACAGCAGAAAGCTGTCCAGAGCACTGAAGGTACATTAACTCTGTTTTTGAGTTTATTGCTTTGGCTTGGCTGTGCTCCGGTCACTACGTAGGCTTCAAGTTCATCATTATTATTGTAGCAGAGGTCGTCCATTGTTTTCTTCAACTCTTGCTCCATGCGGCTCCAGCTGCCCTGATTGAACGATTCAACTTGTGGAACAACGTTTGTCAGTGTGAATGTTGACTTTTTATCACTTTCTTCAAATCCATAAGATGATGGAAATAAATGGCCCCTGGTATAGAGTTTGTGACCCTTATAATCGTTGTCACTGGCCTGGTGCGTGTACTTATCTTTTTGACTTCGTGTCATGTATTCGCCACCCCCTGGGCCCTCAAGCTGCAAAAGTTAAACACTCAGTTAGTGATAATGAATCTAAGTGATACAATAAATATTTATTTATAGGTTTGGATTTGGACTTGATTTAATTTGAAGTTTTAGAATTTGTACATGAATTAACATTAATTAACAATCTTCACATTAAATTTGCTAAACAAAAAAACTGACAGATCATTGTAGAAATACATTTAAATTGGTAAAATGGCATCATTTTAAAAAGGTCAAATTAATAATAATTTATCAAATATAAAACGATGGAAATAAGCGGCCAGTATTATATATTGTGTCATTGTTATAATCTGTTAAGTATGTTTGTAACTCATTAGTGCCCTCACTGGGGGCAGTGGTACTGATTAGAAAAACATACGTACCTGTGGCTCTATCTTCCATCGGGTGTCGGGTCTTCCCCCTGCTTCTGCTCCTCTGTACTTGTAAGCAGAGAACACTGGGATCTTGTTAGTGGTGTCATAGAGCGTCACAAATCTTTTATTGTTGTCACATTTCTGGCAGATGAGCTTGTATCGGTTCTGGTTCATGATTTGACCATTTTCCAGGATGCCTGTAACCTGTGGAGGAGTTTCATTAAGAAGAAAACCTTCACATTCTGACATCTGGTTCACCACTTTAGTCTCTGTAGGAGTGATGGACAGGAGGAGGACAGCGAGGGGCAGGAGACACCACATCTTCCAAGCAGTCATCATCATACTGTCAGAGGTCAAAGTTTAACGAATAACATATTAGAAATTTAGGAACAGAGGGCAAGTCATTAATCAGGAGTTCATCTAAAGAAGAAAATATGAAGTGTACAATCAAAAGAAGTGGTTTTCAGGGAAATGCACACTAAAAATAAAACAGCAATAAAAATATGTTTTTGCTTGTTTATGTTTGTCTGAACCTTTGTGTTGCTGCATGTCTTGACCAGGACACAGTTGAAAAAGAGGTTTTTAATCTCAAAGGTTTTCCTGGTAAAATAAAGGTGATTATTTGTAAAATTGTACCTGTTGCGTTGACCAATGGCCAATGTGCCACATTACCAGCCCATCCTAGCTTGGTAAATAAACTACTGGTGAATGGATATGTTTTAGTTTGGATTTGGATTTTCATACAGTCCAAGTGTAATATGCTGTGGTTGACTGTCTCAGTGTTTAACCAGCGGATAGCTGTGGGTAACTGTGGCTACAATGTTTGACATCTCACAAGTGTGCTAAAAGAGTTTGTTTGTGACGGAAACCTAACTCCACATGGCTAATTTGAAAAAAACAACAGGACCACAATAGTATCAGCAAACCGACACTAAGCCCTTTGAACAAATTAACAATGTTACATCAAATCAGCTGTTTAATCGCTGCTATTAACAAAATAACATACCTCTACAGACCTCATATTTCTATTTCTAGTTTAGTTAAAATGTGACAACATGAAAACAGAAAATATTTTTGAAAATATATAAAAACCTAAATTCAGTGGGAATAAATGATCATCCACAGCTTTGCTCTTACCTCTTTCCTGTCTTCTTCTTCTTCTTTAACACCTTGCTTTATTCGTCTGTCTCTGATCTTCTCTCTCCTTCTGTCTCTCTGACATGGTTCAGTTGGTTTATATATATTCTCACCACTGTCTGATTACAGGGGAGATAAGTGTGTATTTGGAAATTTAAGCAACCTCAATCATCGTGAGGACAAACACGTACACATACACACATGCTGCATATTAAAAGTGATACAATAAAAAGATATTTTTTTATAACTATATACTTTTATAATGCTTAAACAGTTATCAACAAACTTTCAGCAGCAGCAGCAGCAGCAGCAGCAGCTCACCCCACTTACATTTATGGCATTAAATAAGAGAAACTCCTCTCTGTGACAATGCAGTACACTTTAGTGATGTGATGTGAATTACAGCTCTTTGAAGAGACTCAGTTCTTGTATTAAAGTCTATGCATCAGATGAACAGATCCTTTTTGCAGATTATTGCAGATGTCATGTTTATGTGCAAAACCTGTATTAATTTGGATATGCATCACATATCAATCCTCATGGATAACTAAATGATATAACTGATGAGGTCAAATATCAGGAAGTACATTTTTCACTTATTAGGTTTCATGATGTTCAAAACAACACTGTAAGAGACAGAGCTGACATCCACATCACACTGGGATGGAGCTCAGCCCCAGTTAACTCTGGCTCAATTCCTGAATGCAACACATACAGTGGATACAGAACGTTTTCACAGTGAATCACGTTTTCCACATTTTGTTATGCTACAGAATTATTACAAAATGACAGTGACAGTGTAAAATAAGTTTATTTGAAATCTTTGCAAATTTATAAAAAATACAATGATGTACATCAGTATTCACAGTCTTTGCTCAGTACTTTGTTAAATCACTTTTAGCCCCAATAACAGCTTAAAGTGTTTTTGAGTATGATGCTACAAGCTTGGCACCTATTTCTGGGCAGTTTCACCCATTCTTCTTTGCAGTACCTCTGAAGCTTCATCAGGTTAAATGGGGAGTGTCGGTGCACAGCCATTTTCAGTTCTATCCCGAGATTTTCAATCAGGTTCAAGTCTGAACTCTGGCTGGACCACTCAAGGACATTCACAGAGTTGTCCTGTAGCCACTCCTTTGTTACCTTGGCTGTGTGCTTAAGGTTCAGTCTGAGGTTATCATCAAGGGTGTTTCTGTACATTGCTGCATTCATCTTTACCTCGATCCTCACTATTTCAGTTCCTGCTGCTGAAAAACATCCCCACAGCATGATTCTGCCACCACCATGCTTCACTGTAGGGATGGTATTGGCCAGGTGCTGAGCGGGGCCTGGTTTCCTCCAGACATGACACTTGGCATTCAAGCCAAAGAGTTCAATCTTTGTTTCATCTGACCAGAGAATCTTGTCTCTCAAGGTCTGAGAGTCCTTTTACTGAGGAATGTTTTTTGTCTGGTCTTGCTACCATACAGGCCTGATTGGTGGAGTGCTGCAGAGATTCTTGTTCTTCTGTCTCCACAGAGTGGACCACTCTTTAAGAGTGAACATCAGGTTCTCTGTCACCTCCCTGACTAAGGCCCGTCTTTCTCTATTGCTCAGTTTGGCCCGCTCTGGGAAGAGTCCTGGTGGTTCTAATTCCTTCCGTTTACAAATTATGGATAAAAATATGTGACCTTCAATGCTCCTGAAACTTTTCTGTACCCTTCCCCACATCTGTGCTTCCATACAAGCCTGTCTCGGAGGCCTACAGACAATTCCGTTGTCGTTATGGGGTAATTCTACATTACACAGACATTGTGATGTTTGTGCAATGTAGCTGCATCAAACAGCTGGTGGGATCATCTTAGCATAAAGACTGAATGGGAAAAAGCTCAGTGGTTCACATTTTATATCATGTTTGCTAAATATATATATATTCATTTGAAACTACAGTCTCCTCATCTGACATGATTGTAATGTTTGCTTCTCTACGACTTGCAGACAAACTTCATTTGACCCAAAGGTTTGACATCTCACTGTCCTTCCACATTCTCCACAAGAAGCAACAAGTCATTTTACAAAGGGAACTTTAAAGCACTATTGCATAGGATTTATCTTAACATCTCTGCTGCATAATGTTCAGCGTTACTGTCAATTTTTCCCACACAGCTAAATCACCATTAAAAACCTGTTTTAACTTCTGTGTATCACCATGACTGTGACTTATAGTAACAGACCAGAACGACAACAAAGAGAAATAAAGTGATCACAAACAGACCCAGTAAGAGACACAAAGGAGTAAAGAAACAATACAAAGAGACACAAAATGTCTTCCATGTGATGTAAAATACCCTCTAAGAAACACAAAAAATTGCAAAATAACCACAGAAAAAGAAGAGAAAAAAAATACAAGGAGGCAAAAACACATTAAACAGTGAAACGAAAACCAGCACAAACATGTAAAATGCTGCCAATAAGAAACCAAATGGCCAGAAACAAGATGGTTGCATGGATTGTGTTTATTTTCTGACTCTTCCAGAGTGGCTGGTCTTTTTCATGTCTGCACCCAGTGTGTCATATTTAGTCAATCCAGTTACTGAAAGACAAAACTTCATTACTTTAACAAATAAAGGTCAATCAATCTTAAAACCTTTGGTAAATTTGAGATTTAACCACTGTGTCTTTGTTAGATGTAGAAAGGTTGAACTAGTGGTTCCTGAATGTAATCGAAGAACAAAGATAATAACATTTAAAATTCCAGTTTTGTTGGGTTGTGTGCATGCCGACTTTCCACAACGTTAAATCCTTATTGTCTTATCACTTCTTTAACATGCAGCAAGTCAGCTGAAAAGAGAAGTTTAAGGCACAGTTGCATCAGATTATCATCATATCTCTACTGCGTGAACGTCATTGTCACTGTGAAGAATCATGTTTCCCACAAAGTTTAATAAAAAACTAAGTTAGAAAACTGTATTTTTCAAAAATAAAATTCTTGAGCTTTTAACAAAAGACTCAGATGCTCAATTGAATTGTATTTGTATGATGCCAATGTTCTAACCTTGGCCAGGACACTGTTTTTGTAATCTCACTGAGGTTTTCCTGGTAAAATAAAGGTGATTATTGGTAAAATTGTACCTGTTGATATTCTGTGTACTTCTCATGCTTTTAAAACTAGAAACCAATGCAGATGGGGAAACTCAGAATATGGAGGTGGAGGGGGGTAGAAAGGGATATGTATAACAACAAAAGTCATACATACATAGGCCCAAAGGTTCGTTAGCCCATGGCCAGTGTGCCGCATTACCAGCCCAGCCCAGCTGGGTAAATAAACTACTGGTAAACGGATATGTTTTAGTGATTCTAGTGGCTTAAGACCTTACAAAATATAAATGTATTCAGAATTTTATAGTAAACCCTACAATCCCTTATGAACAAGCACTAGGCGACAGTGGAGAGGAAAAACTTCTTTTAACTGAAGAAACCTCCAGCAGAACCAGAGTCAGGGTGGGTGACCATCTGCCTCAACTGGTTGGTGTGAGTGAAAAGGTGAGCAGCAGCATAACTAAGAGATGGTTCAGAGTCACCTGAGCCAATAGGAAAATAGGAATCACAAAACACATCAGTACTGTACTAGTAATATGTTCATAAAGTTGCCATAAGCACTGTTCTTTATTTTGACTCTGTCCCACAAATGTCATCCTGATGCTGGAAACAGGACTCGCTAGAGACTAAATTCTTATTAGTCCACAGATGAAAACACCCTCAACAAATGCACAAATGCTGTTTAATATCTTAATGGGACATGACTCTGTCAAGACTGAAACATCAGTACTGTCATTTAGTTTATGGAGGAAATGAAAAGATGTTCAGAAGACAAAGGGATTTTGTAGGAATGAGATGACAGATTGATCTGAACACAGAATAGTCCAATGTCTTTGTTTCTGCATTAATTGGTCATAAAATCTGATCTGTTTCTAAGTTGATAAAACACAAACAGTGGTGATCTGTTGTGTTTTTACTGAACACACTCATTCAGCATATAAACAGCAGTACACTCACTGTGTAAATAAATGATATAGCAAATGGATTGATGGAGCAAATCTTTGACCAGTTACTGAATCCTCTATCTATCAAACTCAGTAGAGATGATGTGTCTCTCAACTCCAAGCAGGCTTTCACCTGTTGATGTTTATTCTTCTGGATCTTTGTCCCTTTTCCACACAGAATCTTTGGAGTGATCATCAGGTTCTTGGTCTCCTCTCTTACTAAGGCCTTTCTCCTCCGATTGCTCAGTTTGTAGCAACATGTAGCAGCTTTAACTATTTATTATAATTTACTTGCGGGATAAGTTAACTTTAAGTAAAAGGAACAAAAATGTAAATGTAAATGTAAAATCGCCAATTCACAAGATTTGAATCACTGTATGTTGAAATATCCTGCAGATTATGGAGAAAGTGTAAATTAAAGTGAAGGACTTATCAAGGTTCAGTGTTTCAGCAGCGCGGACAGCTCATTATGGATCTGATAGTACATTTAATTCATTCATTTTAAATAAGCCATGTCAACACTGAAGAAAAGACAAACTATTAGTTATTACCTTAAGTGAAAATAGCAGAAAGCAGTGAGTATTCTCCAAAATCTACTACTAAGTATCAAAAAGCAAATTTCAGATTGAAATATATTCAATTATTATATTTGGTTTAATTTATATCTTTTACATGCCATTGGTTTGTGAATTTCTTGTCTGGAAATAAGAAGTTTAGTCATATTTCTTCCTAATTGTGTAACCTGGGAAGCTGTGGCTGAGGAAGTGGAGCAGTCGTCCACCAATCACAGGTTTGGCTGCTGTCAAAGTTTTTGTGAACAAGACACTGAACTCCACGGTGGTGGAGTAGTTCAGCTCATGACAGTAGGAACGCTCCATATAAGTGCAGTGTAAAACACTGAAATTAATTAATGCCAAATATATTTCATTTTTTTAATCTGAGGAATTATTAAAATAATCAGTAACTAATTTTTAAATAATAGTAATGGAGTAAAACCTGCAAAAAGAGAGCTTGACTGTAAAGTACAAGTATTTCAGAATTATACTGTCAGTCAAATAAATTATAATTCTGACTTTAACCTGCAGGTGGTGACGTTGTACTGACAAACTATGTTTGGTAGGCTGGTGCTCAGGATCCAGTGATTGTGGTGATTAGGCAGAGGGAGGAAAACAGGTGAAACTAGTGAGATGACAATGAGGGAGACAGACTGAAAGAGCAGGGAGAGAAAAAATTATAAATAAATAAATAATAAAAACAGGGACAAGACAAGGCAGGAATTATAACATACAATCGTGTTTGTATTAGTCTGTGAGGATTATTTCACTTTGAATTTTATTGAACCCAGCTAAGAATAAAAATAATAATAATGACATTTGTTACATGATCAGACTTTAAAATGTTATTTTATTTCATAAATGTTAATAAAACCTAGTACACACGTTACATCAAATTTCAAATATATCCAAAGTACATCATGAGCTGAATAACCACAGATCTAAATCACAAACTATTTTTCTTATTTAACATCTGTCAGTTAATTAATGATTCAGTCCAAACCAGAGCTAAGCTAAAATCTATTTAATGAATCAAATATTAGAAATCAGAAGGATTAGGATTAGGAAACAACTATTTAAGAATGGATGATCAATTATTTAAATAAAACAAATCAATCAATGCCAGAATCCACTACAAGTAGTAAAAAGATTAAGATTCAATAAGTAAGAGAAACACTCAAAATATCATTCAAACCTTTAAACCTCAGTTTAGTAAATAATCAGATCACACAAAAAACTTCCATCATTCACAAGCATAGAGTCGACCACGGTCCTCATTAACCAGCAACGAAACATGTAAGGCTTACTTTTTAAAATAGGGAAATCAGTTTGATTATTAAGTTCAGTAACTTGCAAAATGGTCTTAAAAAACAATCTGAAAAAAAGAATTGTGATAAAATCATAAATGGTGATGCTGTATTGCCTCTAGTTTATAGCTTTAGTTTAGGTCTTTGGGCACAACAGGACCACACCAATGCAAAAACCTTCAGGATTATTTCAGATCAGATCAAACTTGGTATCAGCAGATTTCACCCGATATTAAAAGATTCAAACCACTATTGGAGCCATAAGTAGTATTCATTGTTATAATTCTTTGTGGTTGTGTTAATTTAGTCATACTGAAATTCATACCAATCCCTACCTCTGTAGATCTTCTGTGGGTCATGTCTTGAAGGCAACCCCAGGTCACTGAACTTTGCCAGATCCCTAATTAGCTTCAAACAATGGTGCCTGACTTCCTTGACTGGCGATCTCGAATATGGCTCCTGCTTCGTAAGACACTGTTGCAAAGTACACGCACCCTTGCACTGGGGTACCAGTAGAAGAAAGGTTGTTCATGGGTGGTAGGGTTTAGCATGTCGGTAGTGGTAGTGGGAGGGGCAGATCTGGTTGTATCTTCGGGTGGACACTGGCAGGTATGATCAAGTTCGGAGTGAAATTCAGTTACAGTTTTACTGGGACACTGCGTATTGGGAAACACCTCGATGCCCAACTCTTGTTGGAGTTCTTCCAGATTGTCAGGACCATCTGCCCTGTTCAAACCCCAGTGAGCACCCGCTATCCACTTGTCCATGGTTTTATCGTGGCAGCAGAAAGCCGACCAGAGCACTGAGGGTATGTTAGTCTTGTTGTTGAGTTTCTCTGTACCAGGTTTGGCCCCAGTTACAACAAAACCTTCAGGGACGTCATTATTGTTTATGCAGCGTGTCTCCAGGACATATTTCAGACGGCTCTCCATTTTTTGCCAACTGCCACAGTTGAAAGATTTAGTTTGTGGAACGATGTTTGTCAGAGTGAACGTTGAGATTTTTTCAGTGTTATTAGAAGCGTGACAACATGGAAATAAATGGCCCCTAGTGTAGTCTTCAGTATTTCTATAATCAGTGTTACTGGCCTGGCGCCTGTATGTATCGTCCCACATGTTGGACATAGAGTCTCTTTCTTCAAGCTGCAAAAAACGACACAGTCAATAAATTGTTATTAAATCAACTTAATTTAAAAAAGAGACTAATTGAATAATGATTATTTCTTTAAATATTTAAAATGAAGTATTGACGAAAAGGAAAAGAAAAAATACCTGTGGCTCCATCCTCCATGGGGTCTTGGGTCTTCCCACTGATTCTGCTCTTCTGTATTTGTAAGCAGAAAACACTGGGATCTTGTTCTTTGTGTCGTAGAGCGTCACAAACCTTCTTATGTCCTAATAAGTCTGGCAGATGACTTTGTATCGGTTCTGGTCCTGGATGTTGCCGTCCTCCAAGACACCTTGGATGTTTGGAGGAGTTTCATCAAGAAGGAAACCTTCACACTCTGACAATGATTGCACCACTTCAGTCTCTGTGGGACTGATGGACAGGAGGACAAGGACAGCGAGGGGCAGGAGACACCACATCTTCAGAGGAGTCATCATCACACACTGTCTGATAAACTAATAGAACAAGAAGAACTTTACTCTTTCGCTCATGGTCGTCTGTTTTCTCCTCCCATCGTTTCTCCTTACTGCTAATTTTTCTTTTATTCTCTCCTGTCTTCTCTTTTCACTAGTTTGCAGACACTGCTTTGCTCTTTCTTCTACCTACAACATGTATCTTGTTACTTTTTATTCCTGTTCTCTTCTTTCTTTTTACTAAATAATCTGTCAAACACAAATAATTAATCATGACTATACAACTGACCATACATACCATACAGTATGTTTTGAAATACATAGATATATTAATCAATAGTTATAAAAACTTACCTTCATAAATCTTTATTAAATCTTTTAAAAAGTCTTTAAACTGTGTAACTGAACCTCAGATATCAAGTGAAGCTCTTGAAGGAGGTCTGGGTTTTAAATTCGCTGAAGGGGCGGTAGCTTTTCCACCCCTACTAGATGTTTTTTTTCTTCATAAGTCTCTGTCCCTGTCTCAAATTCACTTTAGAAGAGAACTTTATTATTCCCAGGGAGAAAAAGCTGCTTTTAATACAAATGAATTCAACATTTGTCAACATGAATAAAAATGTGAACCTGAAAACATTTAAGAATACAATGAACAAAAGTGAACTGTATATGTAGGTTAATGAAAGTGACATAATTAATGATGATGATGAAGAAACATGATGATGTTGCCTCTTTTTTGATCTATTGTAACTATGTTCAGAAAACTGTCTTTTCGCCATCTCTCCTTTGTCTTCACAGAGACTTTACTCAAATGCATCCTCACTGTTGACAATTCCTTTCTAACATAAACTGGTGTCTACAGTATTTCCTCTGTAAACAGCTCTTCTCAGTTTGCCCTCCCTCCTGATCCACTGTGGCTTTTCCAGAGAAAACCATGTTTTCTTGGTTGCTCTGCATTGCCAAGTACTGTAACATAACTTCCCAGCATTACTCACTCATAATGATTTCCAGACTTCATGCGTCTCCTTCCATCTTTGAATGTTAAGGCCTTTAAATTACATAAATGATTAATGTTAGAGTGTCAGAGTCAGTCAACAAAATAATATTGTTGTTAAATTTTATACAGCCCATATTAAACACTTGGCAAAGCAGTTCCAAAATAGGGAGTTGATTAGAGATAAGGCCAGGGATTAATGAAGATAACATCTTGGAGGAGGTGGGAGCAGCTACTGCTACATCTCCAGGGAGTATAAAAGGCAGATTCCTTCACAGTGATTAATAAAAGAGGACACTTCGATCGCCATTCTGTTTTGGAAGATTTCATGAGACTCTGAGAAGGTGAGTTATTATAATAATTATAAAATGTGCATATGACAACATATTAAGAAGCTGGAACACGACTAAATGGTAAGTGAGTCAGTGTAACATTTCATCATTATACATTTAGTAGCAAATGAAAGAAGGAAACGTTTGAAAAGTCTCCTTCCATGTTCTCATTTGAAAGTGCAACAATAACATCACTGTAGCTTCTGTTTATAGAAATTAGTTAAACTCCTGTAGGATTGTTACGGTTTCTCTAAAGTGTAAATATGTCTATGCACATATTTTAACAGAACCCATTTTGGCAACAAACACCCATAACAATTGTGGGGACAAAAAACCCTTTTGTTCTGTTGGTTACACTGAAAAACAACAACAAGTGTAGTTGCCAGATTAAACTTTAATATCTGATGATTCTCTGTTGTCTCCTCTGAAGATGTGGTGTCTCCTGCCCCTCGCTGTTTCCTCCTGTCCATCAGTCCCACAGAGACTGAAGTGGTGCAGTCGATGTCAGAGTGTGAAGAGTTTCTTCTTAATAAAACCAACAGGTTCCCGGCATCTTGGAAAAAGTTGGAATCATGAACCAGAAAAAAGATGCCAGTGTTTTCTGCTTACAACTACAGAGGAGGGAGAAGTGGATCGTTTTTGGAAAATAGAGCCAAAGGTATGTATCTAAAAATGGTCTAAAAACACATTGTTTTATTTTATTTTGGTAGTATAGAAACATAAATCATTTGTTTATAGTGATGCAACAATCTGCACCATTGAGTGAACATTTACAGCTGAAGAAAGAGTCTCAGTGTCTAATAAGGAGAATAATTATAATGGTGAATATAACAATGACACAAAATATATCAAGGGTCTCTTATTTGCATCATGCATTTAATAATTGCTATGAATCATTTTTTTGATCGATATATATATTTTAACAAACACTTTAACTGTTCTATTAAGATGATTTCTGTTTTACTTTAACCATGTTTTGTTTTCTACAAAGGTTTTGTCATGATTCCAGCCTCGCTGCTTTTGTTTCCCCCCATGCTCTTATTTTGTCAACTTCCTGTGTCCTCCTCCCAGTCTGATCACATTCACTCACCTAATTGACTACACCTGGTTTCCCCCACACTATAAATACCGACCTGCTCACCTGTCTCTCCTGCCAGAAAGTCTGTTCTCAACTCCAGGACTGATTTGTTTTGGATTTTCTGGACTGCCCTGGATGCCGTCTCTTGCCTGACCCCCTGGTGCTGTGAGTTCTGTTCATTCCCCCTGCTCACAGTACCAGACCTGGACCTGTATCTGCCTGATTCCCCTTCTCTGACCTGCACCCCTTCTACCCTGTCTCCACTGGATTCCCCCTCACCCTGCTTCTTGTCCACCCCTCTGGTTCTGTGAGTGTTTTCCTCTGATCTGTTTTCTCCCTTGTTCTTTTCCCTGCTCAGCCTGTGTGGACCTCTTTGTGTTTCGACCTGGATTGCCCTTCTGTTGTGAATTTTGCCTACCGGACCTTTCTCTGAACTGCCTAACTGTGTATGACCTGGATTACCCTTGACCTCTGAATTTTGCCTTGTGGATTATTGTTTGGACTGCCTGTGTTCATAACCCCAGATTGTTTTCCCACACTGGGTTTAGACATTAGATTTCATTAGATTGGAGTGTATTCTCATGGTGCTCCTGTAACACTCTTCTTCACTCCTGAACCTTCTCCATTGTCTTCCATTTTGTCCATGTGCTCTCTGTTGGTTGGCCATCTTGGTCGTGACGTCACTTCCGGTTTTCAGCCAGACCACCATACTCACCCTATGTCATCTCCTCCCATCTACTGACTGTTGTATTCATTGACTTACTGTTCTGTTAGAAATAAAGATTGACTACTCAGTTCTGTCCTGTGTTATCTCTGGCCATAGAGTCCTTCCTCCAGCTCGTGACAGGTTTATTGAAAAAATGTAATATGATGATTGGTAATTCTGTGTTTTAGTTAATTTTCTTATTATTCTTATTAAGAACAAGCCACTGTAATAATCAAAGCCTGTTAACATTTTAATCATATTTATTCAATATCAGTTCCACTGACTGTTAACTTTTGCAGCTTGAAAACAAGAACAATTATGTAAATATGGAGGATTGTGATATCAATACTTTGTACAAGAACCAGGCCGGCAGTCAGCTTTCTGCTGTTACAGTAAAAACCTAAATAAGTGAATAGTAAGTGCATACTGGGGGCAAAATGTTCTTTTCTTTCCGAAACAGCTTGACTTGACATTTAGTCTGTTAATGATCTGAGTTTTTCTTTGTCTTTATTATTGATGTCTGATTATATTGATTCTGATTTTGCAGATACATCATCTCCACCTGCAGTTTAATGTCAGAACTGCTGTACTTTTGGTCTAGTAGAATTCAGAGGCACTTGTACTTTTTTGTTCCCCATTTGTATTTTTTACTCCAGTACATTTATTTGAAATATTAGACCAATTTTTCCCACACCATCAAGTTGCAGTGGTGTCATCAAGAGGCGGTACCGAACTGCACAACAAAAATGTTTCTTTTATTAAAAAAAAAAAAAAAAAAAAAGTGGGGAAACTCAAAGCAGCTGATGTCTGAATGTGCAGCTAATGTGGATCCATAATCTTTTGTTCTGGAGCATTTGATATAAATATAATAGCACATCCAGGAAGACAAACACTGAGCATTCTTCAAAACCTGAGACTTCATATCATTTTTTTGACCTACTTTACTTCTCCTTTCAAACTAGTATCATAGGAAGCCAGTTTAAAATGGGTGAAGTCATCTTTCTATGGTATAGCCTGCATGCTGTCTATATTTCTGTGTCTTTGCGTTTCTTTCTGAATTAGTTTTTGCTTCTTTGAGGTATTTTGGGGACTTTGTTTTATTGTCTGTTTATGTCCTACTTGAATGACTGAAGAGCCAATTATACATGAGACTGGGTTGTTTGCACCTCTTCACTCAAGAGAACATGACATCTAATTGATCAGAAATACAAGACACTGTTGTAAATTACTGTCTTAACTACTGTAGGCATACAGAGGCCCAGTATCAGCAAACATTAGTTCTGTGTTCCAATGGCAGGATTGACTCCATAATGCAATTTAATCAATCTAAAAGACTAACTGATCAATAAAAAACTGTTTTGCAATCATGTTACTGCAGCTGAAAACATGCCTACTTTCTTTTTCTTAAAACAAGGAAACCTCTATCCTGAATGGTTGTGTATTCTTAGAGGAAGTGAAAGAACAACAGCTGTTGCTACTTCAGTAACTGAATAAGCTCTTTTTAAAACATACAAACTAAATTAATCTCCTCAAATTGAAGTGTTTTTATTAGATATTCACAAGTAACATTTGTAAAAACAAATTGCATCATCAAAAAGACACATAGTGGTGTATTAATGAGGATTTCTGGACATTTTTGAGACAGAGGCCAAATGGACAAATGTTTCGCTTTTTCTTTGACACATTCTGTGAAGACAGTAAGCTGCAGAGTTAGGAAGATAATAATATGCAGTGTTACTTCTCTTTGAGACTCGTTGCATTTTGTAGAAGATGTGGTGAGAGAACAACGTCAAAGTCATGAAAAACAAAAAGGTCAAATGATGCACATTAATTTGTCTGTAAGTCATGGAGAGCCAGAGTTACATGCAATAGAAGGTGTATGTCTTAAAATAATACAGTATAAAGTGTTGGCTAGTGAGACAGTGACGATGTGAAAATGATGCTGCATAGATATAAAGATAACCCTTAATAGGTGTTACTTTAACTTCTGTTTTGTGGCGATTTCTTGTTCCTTATGACAAACGTGTGAAGATGATGTCTTTCTTTGTAAAACCAACGTGCTTCTTCTGAGTAAAGTCATGAGGACTACAGTTTCAATATTCAATGCAAATGAAGACAAAAACATTTTTCTTATAGTTTAAGTCAAAGTTTAGTCAGAGACACTGAATGAGGACATTAAAAGAGATTCAGTGAAGAGAGAGTTGTAATCAGGTTCACTATTTTTTGTTCATTCTTCTATTAAAAGTGTAGCGTAAACAATAAAAAATATATTCAGTGGCTGGTATTCTTATATTTACACTGCAAATATTTAGTAAGTCAGCACAGCTACTGCACTAGCAATGCAGTTAGTAGAAAGTACTTAAACATTATGTTTATCATGTTAAATGACAAATTAGCTTATTATTTTTATTATTATTGTTTCAAACACAGATAGGGAGATGACTTGTGGTCTTTTGGGTTTTTAATAGGTTCAGGGTTTATGGTGGTGTTTCTTTATCTGTTACCCTTCAACATCTGCCCCTTGATAATTCGTTCCACATCTAATTTTTCTTGTCTAATCGGTGTGAAAAAATAATGAAAATCTGTTTGGTTATAACATGTAATAATGTAATAACTATACTAGACAGTTTTAAGCATTAGTAATAGTTAATTGGCCCTCAGGATGCAAACAAACATCTGATCTGTATTACATCCTTAAATCCAACTATTTGACCTCCATCATTATCATTATGTCAATCTACTGTATCTTTCTTGTTACTACTACATTTATTTTTCATCATTTTACAGCAGCTGTTACAAGGCAAATTCATTTCACCCTAATAAAGTTATTTGAATGTTGAATCATTTCTTAAAACTGCATTTGTGCAACAGTTCCTCTGAAGAAACAAAAAGTTTTACTGGAGGTGGGACTCCATTTTCACACCTCCAGTGAATATAAAATGACACTGTTTCACTTATTATCTCATGTTCACTTACAGTTTGCTGTTTAAGTTACTCTTTAAGAACTACTCTTTAATCATCTCTTTGTGAAGATTTCAAGAAGGTAAGTTTTTTTACATGTTTTTTCTTGTTTTCTTTCATATTAATTAATAAACACATTTGCAGGCAGAGGCAATATGAAGCTGATTATTATGACAGTGAAGTCTTTAACTTAGCTGTTCTCTTTCTCTCTCTTCCACAAGTTTATGAATTAACCTGTGTTGTCTGGGTTAAACTCATATCACTTAAACCTCACTGTGTCCTCAGTCTCATTTGAGGACCTGTAGGACATTTACAGACTGAAACACAGTCTGAGTTTTTCTTTTTTTCATAGGTTTGCAGTTGAAGTTAAGATTTTGACTATGTATACGAAACGTAACGTATCAGGGTACGGGTACAATTGTTTCCAGTATCATACTGAATCTATTTAAAAATTGTTTGACTTTATTTTATATTTTCTGGTTTAGTTTCTGAGATACTCAAACACTACAACAAAATCCACTTTGTTCTCTCAGTGAACCAAATAAAACACAACTGTATGTTTAGTTCTTCCAAATTAACCTTATATTAGATTATTTTTCCTCTGACAGTGTGTGATGATGAGTCCCCTGAAGATGTGGTGTCTCCTGCCCTTCGCTGTCCTCCTCCTTCTGTCCATCACTCCCACAGAGACTGAAGTGGTGAACGAGATGTCAGATTGTGAAGGGTTTCTTCTTAATGAAACTCTTCCAAACATCCCAGGTGTCTTGGAGCATGGCAACATCCAGGACCAGAACAGATATAAAGTCATCTGCCAGACTTATAACGACACAAGAAGGTTTGTGACGCTCTATGACACCAACAACAAGATCCCAGTGTTTTCTGCTTACAAGTACAGAGGTGGGCAGAAAGAAAGAAAGAGGCCCCCTTGGATGATAGAGCCGCAGGTACATATGTATTTCTAATGAGTACCACTGAGTTAGGGAATTTTCTAAACCTATAAACAAATATCTTTTTATTGTATTACTTAGGTTCAGTATCACTGACTGAGTGTTTAAACTTTTGCAGCTTGAAGACACAAATGACAAAAACATGCAGAAAAGTAATAAACCTGCGTACCAGCACCAGGCCAGTAACGAAGATTATAAGAAAAACAGCGACTATAACAGGGGCCATTTATTTCCATGGTCTTATGGATTTGAAAGAAGTGACAAAATCTCAACGTGCACACTGACAAACATTGTTCCACAAGTTAATTCTTTCAACAACGGAAGTTGGCAAAACATGGAGAACTGTGTCAAATGTGTCCTGGAAAAGTACTGCAACAATAGTAATGGTAAAATTGAAGGTTATGTAGTGACTGGAGCAAAGCCTGGTACTTTCAAAATCAAAGAGAAGGTTAATATACCTTCAATGCTCTGGTCGGCTTTCTGCTGTTACAGTCAAATAGAGAAAAAGTGGATAGCGAGTGCACATTGGGGCAATAACACTAAATATGGCCCTAAATATCTGGAGACGAAGACTTTGGAAGAACTCCAACAAGAACTGAGCACTGGAAACAAAAGATTTCAGGTATTTCCTGGAACACAGTGTCCTCTCAAAGAAACTGTTGCTAAGTATTATCCAGAGATTAATGAAGACTTTAAGATCAAAAATAAAAACAAGAAAAAGGAAACAAAGTTTTGCCCACCCCAGCCTACAACCACATCACCCCAACCTACAACCACATCACCCCAGCCTACAACCACATCACCCCAGCCTACAACCACATCACCCCAGCCTACAACCACATCACCCCAACCTACAACCACATCACCCCAACCTACAACCACATCACCTCAGCCTACCCTCAAAAGAGTTCCTGCTTCGGATGCTCCACAACATTGATTCGTACGACTATTCAGATCCAGGCTTCATGTATTAGGTCAAGGTCAGGTCAGCTATTGAATCCTTGAATAACTCAACCACACAGAATTATTACAAGAAACAATACAAAACATTCTTGTTTAATGTCTGTATTACAGAAAAACTGTAATATACTGTAATATAACATTGTTCATGTATAACATTACAATATTATTACATTATAAAACGTATTGTGAACTAAGTGAAGGTCAACATATGTGTTCGCGTCTTGAAGCTGAAACTTTGTCCTGTTAAGTATAATATGTACAGTCTTAGCAGAAGAAGCAGTCAGACTTTATTAATGCATTCAGTTCTGGTCTTAGGGATATCTACAACAGTTTTTAATAATAAAAAAGAAAAAAAGATTTTGCAAAAACTTCCTCATAAAAAACATGAAATAAACTCCCACACACTGTCTTGCTTTGTCTGATTTAGTAATTATTTGTGTAGCACAGGGGATAACATACACTTGAGTGAAATACATGAAAGGTCTGAATAAACCACAGTATAAACAACAATAATCTGAAATATCAGTAGTTTTCTTGAAAAAATATAGATAACAATAAAAAAATTTTGCCTTCAGAAACAGTATTCAGAGAGTTAAATCATTGAAAGTGTGCAAATTGGAATCACTCCCGAGTTTAGCTGAAAGAAACCCAAACGTCTTCTCGGGTGAATCCCAGGACCACAATCTGACCCCATCCTGTCTCACTAATCTGCTCCCATCAACATTTCTTACTGCACTGCAGCCTCCAATACTTCGATGCCAAACTCCTGTCTCCACCCTTCTGGACCAGACACCAGACAGGACAAGACTTCCTCTTTTATTTGAATAAACAGAGTCTTTCTGTACAAACATGGTCCAAGTCAAATAGCTACAGGCTGCCACAAGCTTAGTGATAAATGACAATCCACAGCCTGGTCCGTTTGTCATTGCATTCAGGTTTACTTTGACTTAAGGAAAACTAAAACAGATGCTGATGCTTCCTGAGGTGATCCTCAGTTCTTTTTGAGATCAGTCTTTGTCATTAAGATGTATTTAAGTTGGTGTAGCTGTTAGAAATTAGTCACATTTCTCCTCTTATGTAATTATACACAGTAAAGAGTTTTTCTAACAAAAAATGCTGATGTCTTTTCTGCTAGAAAATCTATTTTTACTTAATGTTTATTTGCATAGCCATACTTTTTTCTGTATATAATGTCAGGTAACTCCAGTAACAACAGTAACTTTCTGACCTACCTGCTTGTACACTCTATATGTTGTATGCTTCGTTCATGCTTGTGTATCAACGTAAATCTTCCTTGTTATTGTTACTGTTAATTGAGTAACTTTGTGAAAAAAAATGTACTTCTATGAGTAGTTTTACTGCACCATACTTTTTACTTTTACTCGAGTATTTTTGTGAAGAAGAAACTCTCCTCTTACTCCACTACATTAAAAGCATGTTTCGTTTACACACAGTGAAAACGAACAGCTTCATTATGCGGTGTCTTCTCTGTCTGTCAAAACAGACACAGACATTTCAGCGTATAAAAACTCTACGTCTAATCTGAGGAAACATGTCGCTGTAAGTTTAGCTGATTCATTTAGTGTTGCAGTGCTAGCGTATTTAATTAGCAAGTAAGCTAGAGGCTAAAAATATAAGTTTCTTAAATTTGTTTTACTGTATAAGTAAATACAGAAATGTGGTAGCGTCACTGTGTCCTGTATAGAACAATTGGTTTATTATATATGTCGTTAATAACGTTGTATCCTGTATCAGACAGTTTCCGTTCTGTACTGTTTGTGTCTGTGTATGGATTTTGTTATTTCGATCAATCCTCCTTCACTCACTTCACTCCAAGAACCTTGAAAACCAACTACTACTGAAGCTTAACCTTCACTTCACTGAGTGAAAATGCCAAACATGCAAACAGTTTATTATAAAGTGAGCCCTCTGTTGTTTGCTGCCATTTGGAGGTCAACTCAGTATATACTGGAAAACTTTAATTGTTCAAAAATGTATTCTTTATGTTGTGATATGTTTTTACTCATTCATTTTATTTTATTATTTGGAATGTCTGCATTATCATTTTAACTGGCTGCAGTGTTTACATAGTTTCTAAGAAAATAACTAAATAAATCAGACATTACAATAAAACAGTTACTCAATACTTGAGTAGTCTTTTCACCGAATACTTTTTTACTCTTACTTGAGTAATATTTTGGATGACTACTTTTTACCTCTACTTGAGTAATATTATTTTGTAAGTACAGCTACTCTTACTTGAGTACAATTTTTGGCTACTCTAGCCACCTCTGGTGCAAACAAACCAAACAAATCTGATTCAATCTAATATGATTAAGTCACATCCACTCTGAACCAGAAGGTGGCGGTAAAGCACCTTTACGCTGTTTGTCAGCTGCCAATAAACAACAGAAGAAGAAGCAGCAGCAGGAGACGAAGAAGAATGTTTAGCTATGATAATAATGTGTTACAATATGAACTTAAATCACAGATTAGTCCTGTCAATGTTATAATTTCCATTATCTACCAAAGAAGGACGAAATAAAACTAACATATCTTTAAATCTAAACTTAACTTGTTTACATAAAACGCTCATTTTGTTGACAAGCAGCCGACGGAGGAAAACCCGCATCTGTAAAGAACAACAGAACCAGAAGGAACCAGGTAGCTGTGATTTAAAAGATAATATATAATATATTATAATATATAATTTATAATATATAATGAGATCACATCAGTGTGGTGTTGGTCTGAACATCCTGCTGGGTTCAGTGTTCAAGTCTGTTTGTGCTTCAGACGATTTATTTCACCTTAGTCTGTCGGTAAATTAGCTTAATGTGTCTCTTTCTCATGTTGTCCCTCATCATCTGTAGTAGAAACAGGTTTGACACCTGGTTGTATCACGTTAATTTTACAAAAAGGGAGCTAACATGTTGCTACAGCTAGCACAGGTGAGCAGCAACAACCGGAAGTAGTGCTTTTAATTAGTTTTTCTTAATTAGGCATCCTGGTCTGGTCTATAAACATTTGTTTGTTTACTTTTAATAACCGCAATTTGTTAGCAAATAATATATAAAATGAACAAAATGGTATTCTGTAGTTTTAACATAACAACAAAAGGGTCTCAGAACTGATCTGAAAACATGTGGATTGATCACATTTCCATTTAAAAATGAGATCTAAGTCACAGAGGAGCAAAAATATCTGATTTAATTCACATTATTTGCAATGTGAAGAGAGAACATGCACACAAAATCACTAAACATGATTTTCTTTGAAATCAAAACTGAAGTCACCCTATGGAACCAGACCTGAAATAACACTTATGTATGTCATATGTAATATTTTCTTGTCTTTTCTTTTTTTTAACAGAAATGACAAAGCCTAAAATAAAGGAGTGCCTTTTCTGTCAAACCATGAACCGGATAAATCTGAAGACCTGCAGTGCCGGCCTGTCTCACCTAGACGTGAAGCAGAGTTTAAAAAAGAAACACAATGACTTGATAAACACCAGCTGGGCGGCCTCTGTGAAGAAACACTGTAATTCCAGTAGGATTGTAAACTCTGCCCAGAACTCTGTAAGGGATCATAATTCATATGAATATGAATAAATTAATATAAGTTGTCAAATGAATATGCATGTTTGAGAATCTGACATTATCAAGTAAGAGGTAGACATGGAAAGTGCTGCATAAATAAAATATAACTAACCATCATTGACGTGCATTAAAGTAAGTCTCTTAACTCCATCTGCCAAGTGGCCATCAGATTAGACTCCGGTTGCGTTAGGTAGTTGTGTATGTGAGTTCTAAATGCATAATTCACTGTACATCCATAAAGTATTCACATTTCTCCACGTTTTGTAATGTTACAACCTTATTCCAAAATGAATGAAATTTTTAATTTTCATTTTTTTAATTTTTTCCCCCTTAAAATTCTACAAAAATACCCTATAATGTCTAAGTGAAAGAAGATTGTTTAAAAGGTTTGCAAATTGTAAAAGAAATCACATGTGACATACGTTATGTACCTAAGTCATTGCCACAACTTTTAAAATTGGGTTTTGGTGCATCCTCTTTCCACTGATTATCATTGAGATGTTCCTCCAGCTTGATTGTAGTCCACCTGTGGGACATTCAGTTGATTGGACATGATTTATAAAAGGCATACACCTGTCTGTATAAGATCCCAGAGTTAACAGTGCATGTCAGAGCACAAACTAAGCCCTTACGTCGAAGGAATTGTCTGTAGACCTCCGAGATCTGGCCTCAATACAATACATCTGTACGATACAGATCATTTGTAACTGGGAGAAGTTTGGAAACACCAGAACTCTTCCTCGAGCAGGCTGCCCGGCCAAACTAAACTATCAAAAGAGAGGGGCCTTAGTCTGGGACGTGACCAAGAATCTGATGGCCACTCTAAAAGATCTCCAGCGTTTCTCTGTGGAAACAGAAGAACAACCATCTCTGCAGCACTCACCTGGCCTGTATAGTAAAATAGCCACAGAAACCACTCCAGTAAAAGCTTGCCAAAAAGCACCTGAAGGACTCTCAAAACATGAGAAATAAAATTCTCTGGTCAGATGCCAATACCATCTCTACAGTGAAGCATGGTGGTGGCAGCGTCTTGCTGTGGGGATGTTTTTCAGCAGCAGGAACTGAACTAGTGAGGATCGAGGGAAAGATGAATGCAGCAATGTACATGAAACTTATTTGGTTGTTATTTGTGAATTCCTTAAAAAATTAATTTTCCTGACATTTGAAAATTTAAAAACTAAACAAAGACAAAAACACTGTTCTGTTATTGTCTTTGATGCTTATTTGACAAATCAAATTATTTATTTGAGTATTATTTTTGTAGATTTCAAAACTGAATGTACTGGGGTACAACCCCATCCTCTTCCTGGGGCATCAAGACAACAAGGGACAAGTGACCAGCGACATGATCCACCACGTTGAACAGATGGATGGGGTTGTCTTTGAAGTCCTGAAGAAGATGAGGAAACTGTACGAGGACCTGGTGAGAAGTAAGAGGTCGTCTTTTTAACATGGCATAAATAAAAGAAAAATTAACTCACTGCTTTACCTTTGAGAAGTCTATATAACTTTACCCTGACGTACATTTGTTTCTTATCTGTGGAGTATGAACAGTATAACAGTCATTACAATGATTAGTTGGAGCTGATTAATGAAACACTCTCACATGATGCCCTATATTTTTTAAAATTGCAGAGCTATTTTCCCTGCAAGCAAACGACAGCAAAAATGGCCCAACAGCTGCAGAAGACTCAGCAGCTGAAGCTGTGGCTTCCTCCTCTTCAGCCTCCTGTCATACTCCTCCTTCCTCTTCTTCTTCCTGTCATACCACTCCTTGCGTCTCCTCCTGTGCCTCGTTACCCTCTGTCTCTACTGCTCCTCAATGCATCACGCCGCCCAGCAGTAAGCAAAGAAAGAAACTTAAACCATAACTAACTAAATGGAAAATACATGAAGTAGAATTAATATACTCAACATATCTACCTATGTTCACTGTACTAACTCTTCATATCTAATGTAAATCAAAGGAAAACAGTTTTATATAGATGGATTCAAGGAAGCTGTCCTTGATAAAATCATGTCGCCCCCAAGCGAGGACGATGGTATAATCATCAGAGAGACAAAGAACAGATGCCTCTACGTGACACAAACTCCCGAGATGTCCAGAGTGTTGATGAAGAACTGTGCAAAAAGAGTAGGTGTATCACTGAATCAAAATGAATGAATGAATACGTAACACACATCTCTCATCAAAATTATATCCATCTCCTTCCTCTTCTTAGGCCATCTCTTCGGCATGTCCTTAAAAGAATATGAAGGGCTGAAATTCATAATGAATAAAAACAAATGGAGGACGTGTTTAACACATAAAGGTAAAAAGTATGAAGAGTAATGAGTTCCTTGACTTGTTGTGCCCACTTATGTTTCATTCTGGGTGCAAATCATGAGAAATAATCTGTTTGTATACACACAGGAATATGTGGATGGACCCTGCTGCCCTGTAGGTAGTGAAGGAAGAGGAAGAGGTGTGGAATGAGATTTCTCTAAATCTGGATGACAGCGATTCCTCTGATGAGGAAAAACAACACTAAAGCCTGGAAATAAGGTGAGGATGCTCCGCTGATCAGCAGTCCACAGATTCAGGCACGGAGATCAGCTTTGTGTTACTTATCTCTGATGTTGCTACAGAGATAGTTGCATATTTCACCCAGAGAAGTGCTGATACATGAAATAGTGTCTCTAGATTCTCAGTCCAACGTTACTTTCATGTTTTACAGCAGGTCGGACAAACTAGAGTGCTGCTTTCTCTGCAATATCAGTCATCTCATCAGACAACGGGCAAAGTGAAGTTGCCAGTTGGGCAAGGAGTTTATTTCCTTTTTATCAGACTTAATGCAAAACACTTGTTGTAACAAACACTTATAATACAGTTTAATACAAAATATACAAAAAAGGACAAATTCAATAAACTGTGAACAATATTCTTCAAATAGTATAATCGAAACACATAAAAGAGCAGATTGATTTTTCAACAATGACGAATGACAAGTCTTTGGTTTAAGGGTTAGTTTTGTGGGGGTCAGATGTGGAAATGTGAGTGTGCCAAAGGTAGGCAGCTCCAGTTAGAGGAAGTGATGTTGCTGCATCAGAGCCAGTTGCAGATGTTGTAATGATTGGGCCAGATGTCGGGGCGGGTGGGCTAGAGATAGATGTAGAGGCAGACGTGATAGCAGCTGTGCTAGCTGTTGACGCAGGTGGACTCGAGATAGACATTAGAGATCCAGACTTTGTGGTGAACGGCTGAGATGTGACATTGGGTGAAATGGATGATGGGCAATAGCAGTTTTTACTTGTTGGGTAAAACCTGGTAACAGTTCTGTGAAGAGGGCAGCGTGTTCCAGGAAACACCTTGAACTCTGAGTCCGCTGTGCTCAGTTCGTGATGGAGCTCTGACAGAGTCTTAGTCTGCAGATATTCAGTTTCAGATTCATCTGGAACATTGGTGCCCCAGTGGGCACTTGCTAGCCACATATTCATGTTAGAGCTGTAGCAGCAGAAAGCCGACCACAGCATGGACGGTATATTAATCTTGTTGTTGAGGGTGTTGTTGGAGCTGGGCAGTGCCCCAGTCACCACAAAGCCTTCAGTATTGTTATTGTTGTTTTTGCAGTATTTGTCCATAACACATTTGATGCACTTCTCCATTTTGTTCCAGCTTCCCTGGTTGAATGTCGCTGCTTGTGGAACAATGTTGGTCAGAGTGAAGGTTGAAATTTTGTCGGTTTTATTAAATGCATAAGCGCTTGGGAGTAAGTGGCCTCGGTCAAATGTCCTATTGTTTCTGTAATCCATTTTCCCAGCCTGGTGCTTGTTGATACTGCCTTTATCATCCAACATGTTCTTGTCATAATCAGCTTTCTCAAGCTGTAAGAGATCAAAGATTGGTTGGTTACACAGGCAAAGTTTTAGTTAAACTGTATATTTTAGAAAATGATGCATAGAAATTATGTCCTTATGTTTTAAAATCTAACTCGTCTGGATAGTTTCTGCCCCATGCTTTCGAGGCCCATACATCAGCTTCTAATTCATGGCTCACTAACCAGATCTGTGAACAGCGCACCACGCTCAGGAGTGCTGAGAGAAAGTGGCACAAGTCCAAGACTCCATCTGCCCTTGCGAAATATTAGAACCTGCTGGTGTCGTTTTCTCACAGCGCCAAAAAGAGTACTACTACGGCAAACTCCACTAACACCAGGAGGCTTTTTTCCACTTTCAAGTTACTCCTCTACCCTCCACAACTCGGACCAAGGATGACGCATCCACCCTCGTTATCTCAAATACTTCTCTCACTGCCTTTCCACTGGCATGCCGCAGGGCTCAGCTCTTGGTCTTCTACTCTTTCCATCTATACTACATCACTAGGTTCTATTATACAGTCTTATGCCTTTTCCTAGGATTGCTATGCTGACGACACTCAGCACAACTCTTCAGCTCAACCTCTCCTAGACAGAAATTATTGTTTTCCCAGCCAGATTTTGGATACCACACAAAATCAGGATCAACATCGGGTTCACAGTGATTTTTACAACTGAGTCTGCCAGGAACCTGATCATCATAGATGATCAACTGAGCTTTACAACTCGTCTGTCTCAAGGGCATTCAGATTTGCCCTTTTCAAATTATAAAACACAACTCATTGTGCAGACTACTCCAACGCTTTACTGAAGGGGTAACCAGCATGAACCAACCATCAAACCCCTCCAGATTAAGAGGGTCCAGGTCTCATTTTGATCAGTCAAAAGGATACTTTACACCACTTTTCTCTGTACTAGCTTCCTGCAGATGCTGCATCAGGTTCAAAGTCCAGACTCCTGTCTACAAAGTGGTCAACTCAACAGCTCCAGCTAGACTCCCTCATCCTGGTCTACAATCCCTCTCACTCACTGCTCTTTGCAAAGAACATCTCGTGGCCCCCTCATCTCACCTCAGAAGATCCCAGACAAAACTTTTCAGCTTTGTGGTTCCACAATGGTGGAACCACCTACCCACCTCTGCACGCTGAGCTGCCTCACTGTCAACCTTTACATTTGTGCTGAAAAAAGAAGTTTACTCTTTGTAAACTTTCTTTATAGTTAAAACCTAACTAAATGTATATATAATTTTTCTAAACTTCCAGGCTCAATTAAGCTTATGGAAAATCAACAAATGCCTCCTATTAACAATGAATCGCCTTTTAAAGCACTAATCTGTGTTAAATATTATTTAACACAGATTACAAATAAAGTTGTAATGGACTGATTGCTTCAAATTGCTGAGCAGACATTTCATTTAAAACCACAAATGTGGTGGTTTTAGTACTAAGAAATCACCTACTCTCACCAGTTTCTGTTCCCAAATCTGTACAATAATTGGTGGAATATTTCATTCCTATTTATACAGCCATACCACTAGCTTGGATATTGTTGTACTTTACTAGTACTTAAATTTATAGCAGTAATTATAATTAGCAGCTTGGCACATCCCTACCTGTGGTTCTATCTTCCACCTGTTTTGGGGTCTCCTACTATCATGTTGCCCTCTGTACTTGATAGCAGAAAACACAGGGATCCTGTTCTTGATGTCGTACAGGGTCACAAATCTTCTTTTATTCATATAAGTCTGACAAATGGGTTTGTATCGGTTCTGGTCCAGGATTTTCCCATCCTCCAAAACCCCTGGGACGTGTGGCGGAGCTCCGTCGAGAAGGAACTGGTCACAGTCTGACATCGACTTCACTACTTCGGTTACTGCAGTGGGAATGACGGACAGCAGGAGGAGGGCAGTAATGACCAGGTAACACCGTGTCATCATTAACACCATCTTCATACAGTGTGCTTAAGTCAAAACAGAACAGAAAGAACTAAAATTTAGTTAAGTCAGGCTGAAGTTTGTCGAGGTTAAGACGTCTCACAGCTGTGTGCATAGAGCTCCAGTCAGATTTTTAAAGTTTTTAAGCAAAACGTAGCAAAAAAGGGCTGCACTATTTGCTCATTATGGATCTGCTCTGCCTTTTAATGAAAAAAATGCCTAAATTATCTTTAAATCTTAATTTTATTCAGTACACTATTTAAAAAGTTACACATTTGTAGCTTATGTGGCCACTTACATGGTTTGCCTGTATATTTTGTTGACTTAAAATGTGCCCACAGTGGCTGAGTATATGACTTATGAAGCAAGTCCTGAATATAAGATAGATAAGATAAGATAGTTTATTTGTCATATGCACAAATGTACATGGTACAGTGTACAATGAAATGTGTTGATGTACCTGCTTCCTTTTACATAGAGAGACAGAACAAGTAGATATGAAGAACAGAAGTCAACAGATAAAAAATGTACAGGATAAGTGTGCAGACCTGTGCATACCCGTGTTAACATCTGCCAGTACTCTATGTGTATGCCTATACATACTTACATACATACTTACATATGTACACGTATACAGTCATAAACATATAAATATATACCCCCAGATATCTATAACCAAGATGCTAATAAAGTACCGTAGCATTTGTTTTTTAAGATAAATTTTATTTTTTGAGTGGTGTTTGGTTTTTTATTTGTAAAAAGCAGTTTCTTGTTATTTGAAATCAAATCGTGATAAACTCAATGAACTTGCATCAAATGTAAATGTAAAAAAAAACAAAAAAAAAAAACAAGTAAAACTTACCGCCCTTCCAAAAGCTGCAGCACAAACAGTGTCTTCGAGTGAATATAGCAAAAGAAACCAGACATATTTCCTTAAAAAGAGAGGAAGTATGAAAAGGAACACATTCAGCAGTTTACAAGCAGGGAGCACAACAAGAGAGAGGATGTATTCACTGTCAGTGCCCGCAGTGCCCTGTGATCACTGACAGAAAATACACAGTAAGCAAAAAACAGACAGAAACAGAATATTTGCTGTTATATCAGTAATGAACCATTGCATAGTCCTCAGTTCAAGAGTCATGGGCCATGACCCTGTGACACAGTAGGAGGTGTAACTGTCTCCAAGTTTATAATCAAAGTTGTGACAATTGACTAAAAAAAAAAAAACAGGTGAGCCTGATGGAGATGTCTCACTTTTGCAAGTACAGTTGTCCCATTGAAGCTACACCTTCCTCCATGTGTCCGGCATTTCCTCACAAAGAGCTATAAAGCAGTAAATACAAAATTAAGAATTGGACTTGGTCTTCGGTGGTCCCCCAGCTCTCCGTAGAAAAAAGATTAACCACCTCACATAGCTAACACTTCATCAGTTCATTGACAGAAACAGGTGTTTAGTCTGCTCAGTATTTATAAAACCAGCTGTAGTATTTAAGAGAAATAAGTCACTGTGACAAAAAGGACAAATTCATATAACTGACTCCTCTGCTTTTAAATCTAGACGCACAATTAGGACAAGATTTTCTTTTTAGTACTGTTGTATTAAGAGTCAATAATACAAACACTCATTGGATACATTGTTAGATTTATCAGTACACTTTAATGTTTCTTCTGTTTCTGTGTATAAAAACTGTCAGAAAGGTGAATATTTCTACTTTAAGATTCGCTCCTTAATATAATTCAATCCAGAGCGACTCCACAACCCACTACGATGTCAGTAATAAATAGAAAATAGGATTATCACCTTTAAGACAGTTTCAATAAAAACTAAGAACTACTTACTTTGTAAAAGTAGAATTAATGACAGCGCTGCTGCATTGGAATCACATTAGACAGTGCAAGTGTACCTAATAAAGTGACCAGGAAGTGTACATCTAAATAATTAAACTGAAGAAAGGTACATGACACCTAAATCACTTTTACAGTTCTCTTTGCAGTACTTTAATAACAATGTGCAGGATGTGCTACAATCAAATGTGCTACACAAAATAAAACAGTTATAGAGTCAGAGAACAATTGACACAGCTAAGTCCTCCTAGAAGGAAAATTTATATAACATATGTTGCTGCTTCAAATACTTGATGTGAACCTTTTTCCTTGGTAGATGTCTGAATAAAGCTTTGTACCCAGGCCCGCCTGGGAGGAAACACTGAACCAGGTGCATCCAACATGTGCTGTGGAATTCAGCTTCATGCACAGGAGACGACTGAAAAATGCTGAACCAATATGTTCGTCATGAGAACCTGTTTTTGATGAATTCACGCTGTCAGTCAGATTTAAACGTGTTTGCTCAAGCAGATCAGAAAAAACAGTTAAACAACTCTGTTCCTACACTTTCCATGATCAGTCAGTTTCAGGCAGACTAAGCACTTTCCCCCATGTTGTCCTCTCTTATGACTTAAGGTGATGATAACAACCATAATATCCTTGTAAATGGCCAATGTCCAGTCACCGCCTCCATGGAATTGGAGTTTAGGGGCCAACATGGCTGCTACTGGATAATGGAAGCAGCTGATTGGTCAGTTTGGGGGAGTTGTGTCTCCCTCTAGAGCATCGGCGATCATCATGCAGAGCTGCGAGAACGATGGGCGCTCCTCTGGTCTCTGCAGACAGAAAGAGAACACAAGCCGAGAATCCCCATGTTTAATGGAAAAGTAAAGCGGGAACTTCCGAGTTTGAATTCAGACGTAAGAGTACTGTGAGATAAACCACACACAGATGATTCCTCTCACCTCGTGCCAACATAGCTGCATTATCTCATAGATCTCGGCTGTGGCCATTTTGGGCCTGTAGAGACGGTGACCCTGAGTCACTAAGGTCACCACCTCATGGTTCTGGTGCGGTTCAAACGGCATACGACCCTCAGTGAAAACCTCCCACATGAGGACACCTGGGTACACAAATGCAAAGAGTAGTGGGTTTAACTGATGAAACACTTCACAGGCCCAAGCTACTAGTTTACTTGTTAGTAACTACTGCTGTCGCTCACCAAAGGACCAGACGTCCGACTTGCTGCTGTATCTGGAAAAGTTAAAGACTTCAGGGGGCGACCACTTCACAGGAAACTTGGCGCCCGATGAACTGGTGTACTGGTTGTCTAACACATACCTGCATCAGAAACAAAACAAGGAAACGTGACGTAGCGATAAACATGCTGACTTGTTGTACGTCACTCTAAATAAAAGATAGATTAAAACTAAATTCTTACCTGGCCATTCCAAAGTCTGACACTTTCACTACCAGTGCCTCGTTCACCAAACAGTTTCTGGCAGCCTTAAGGGGAGAAATGAAAGGAAAAGTATTAATGTTGTATGGGACATTGTGTAGTTCTGAAGGAAGCTAGAAGCCTATTTTGGGAGTAAGTTGATTTTAAAAATTACCACTAGCAGTAGCCTCTCGGGCGAAACGAGGGGACAGAAAACAGTAAAATCATTTGCCGCTGCTTGTTAATCTGAAGGCTAATTAGTACTTTTATCAGCTCAGATGGTCTCTCGTTAGTTGTTAGTCGAGCGTGCTTACCAGATCTCTGTGGATGAATCCGTTGCACTCCAGGTGCTCCATGCCCTCGCTGACGTCCAGGCAGATGCTCAGCAAGGACCCCAGGGTGAAGCTGCCCCGTCGCTGCCTCAGGAAGTTTAGCATACAGCCGAGCTCCATGAACTCTGTGACGATGTAAATGGGCTTATGCTGTGTGCACACCCCGTACAGCTGCACTAGTTTAGGATGAGACAGGTTCCTGGAGAAGGCACACAGATACAGATGTAGATACAGGTCATGATCTCTTGTTATAGTACACCTCCTTTAATTCTCATCCTTTTTCCTCCTTCCTTACATCATGACCTTGGCCTCTTCAAGGAAGTCCTCCTCATGCATGGCTCCCTCTCTGATGGTCTTGATGGCCACTTTGTGTTGAGCCCTCCATTTGCCGAGCCTCACCAGACCGAACTGCCCACTGCCCAGCTCCTTCATGAAGGTCAGCTCGCTGGGGTTGATCTCCCACTTCTCTGGGGGGGAAGAAAGAAAGTGGGGAAAGGTAAGAAGGAAGTAAAGACAGACATCTGTAATAAACGTCATATTAATTTCAGAGGTGCTCTGTACTTACCGTAGCTGAAGCCAGCGGTGGAGGGAGCAGACTGTTTTCCTACAGGATACCTCAGCCTGGTTACAAGACCTAAAACAGACAGAAAACCTTGAATCTTGTTGAATCTTCAACAACCTGCACAGAGTTGAGGTCATAAAATTTACAAATATTTTATCATAAATTGAAAATAAAAAAGTTTAGGAAAAGTTTGCAGATTTAATTTCTGATATCTTGTTGGCTTAAATTCACTTCATGTACCAAATACATATAGAGATAACTGGACAGCGATGGGCAGATTTGTCACCTACCTGCTGCGTTGTGCTTGTGGTACTCGATTAACTCTGGGATGGAGCTGAACAGGTGTTTTTCAGCCAGGTAAAAATATGAGGGTGGGCCTTGTGTCTCTTTGATGTGGTAATGTTTTATAGAAGCGCTTCCCTCTCTGCAAACAAACACAAAACAGTAACACCAACCGTGATAAATGGACATTCGAGGCTCTTATTTGTCGTTGTTGTAGCGGAGCATGTGACACATTCAGTCCCATTTGACACACACTCAGTGCCATTACCCTGTGACAGACTTGGTGTACAGAGAGACGGTGTAGGTTCCTGGAGTGCTTGAGTCTCTGACAATGAAAGCTCCCTCTTTGTCCTGCAGGAGGCGACACAGACATAGACAGAGAGCGATTACAGCTAGAGCGGAGGATGACGTTAGATTCTCAGTCATCCACACGAGGTTTTGTAGAAGTTGAATCACATTACCCGAAGCTAATGTAACAAATGTGATGGAGGCTATGGTCTGAGGATTGCACCATGTTTTCGTATAGAGGTATTAAGGAGAACTGGATTCCAGATTCAAAGATGACCCCTCTAACCCCGAGCACTCACTAAACTTTACAGTGTGATGATGTTACAAAAGTAAAACTCCACTCCAATAATGCTTCAGTATTGTTTTACTAATACAAAACCTACATGGATTAGAAATTCATAACACAAAGAGTGATAACTGAGTTATCATGGCAGTCTATGAAAACAAAATGACAGAAAGTATGTAGCTAAACCAGTTGGTTTAATGATTTTATAATTGTGTTTTTGAATACTATTTTAAACATTACATTATTCAAGGTAAGCCTTCCCATGCTTGCCTGTGCTTTATAAGCTGTGGATATCCTTTAACAACAAAATGATAGAATAAAAATGGGAAGAGTGAGACGAATGACGGTGTGAAAGACCACTTTAAGATAATAGACACATGCAAAAAATAAAGGAAGTACATCAAGTATCAAAGAAATAATCATACAAGCAGGAGACACATACACAAAATGAAAGAAAAAAGAGAACTGAGATGTTGCTATAGACTGACCTCCTTCCTGAGAAGCTCCTCCGCTTTGTTCCTGTTGACTTGTTTACTGTACCAACTAGAACAGACGGACAGAACAAAACGTCTATATTACAACGATATCTCAGTGATTTTCTTATAATATAAATGACTTCACGCATTAGCGATGTGTGAAATATGTGACATTAAAAATATAAAGTGTATCTAACGTCACGGCGGTTTGCATGTGACCTCTCGCTGACTTCATGAATTTCGCATGACTTCACCCTTCGCATCCAAGGGTGAACAAGTACAGACAGTCCAGGACTCGTCCAATATTAACAGTAAGTTCACCGGTGTGATGACATTCCCAACATTTTAATCGTTGCCCTTGTTGATTTTCTGTGAAATGATTAATGAACTCACACAAACTGCGCCAAGTTTCCGGATTTCTTCTCTGTTACATAGTTACTCGGGATGTAGCCTTCCTCGCTGTGAAACAGACACACACACGCGCCAATTGACAAAAAACACACAGAAACAGTAAAGGATGTCAAAACACAGAAAAACAGTTGTCCCACTGTTACTCACACACATACTAAGGTTAAAATTACCAACAGTGAATGGATGGTTAACTAGAATTCACTGTTATTAGTGTTCAACAGACACTGGAGCGGAAACTAATAATCCACAATAACTATTTAGATATCTAAAATCATCACTGCTCACGACTATAAACTATACACAGAGGAGATAATAGGAATATCATTATATAAATATCTGAGTTTATCTCTGACAGTTCCCATAATATTAGGACTGTAAAAATAAACTTAGAAAATATAGAAAATTACAATTTCATTCTTTTGTTTACAGTCAAATTACAAATGGACACAACCTAAAGTATGTTGAATTAGCCATTACTGCATCTTCTTTGTAATGTAACCATGGCTTTACAGCCTTGACATGATAATTAATCACATATTTTGAAATAGGTACTATTAAAATGTCATTACTACTATTAAAAGTATGCCAAATTGGCTACTAGCACTTCTTGGTGGTAATATAGCTACAGATGTGCAGACAGTTATCACAGAGTTATTCTGATACTAAGGAAAACTTAAAAACATGATGATTCTCAGGCAAGTTCTGCAGTTATAAGGAGAATCGTAACTTTGCAGTACAGCAGAATACAAGTTGCAAGTGTTGTTGCAAATTGCAGGAGATGGGTGTACTACTGACCTAAGCCTGTTTTATTTGTGTCACTTTTATTTCTTGATCAACCATAGTAAGACTATTTATTAATTTTAACCAGATAATGACCTGTGATACAAATTTCGTGGCACCATCCAGCGGTGGTGGAGGAGGTAATCGAATCATTGTACTCTGGTTTTAGTGAGTGTGATGTGAAAAATGTACAGTAACTACTAGCATCCAGTAAATGTAAAGGTATTTCAGTATTGGAGAACTGACTGAAGCAACCTTGTCATCTATATTCACTAAAAACATATTTATCGTTATGAAGATGAATGGGACCATGATGCTTACCCGTATTTGTTGCGTGCTTTGAACCAGTTAACATCGCACTTCTCCAGGATGACGTACTCGCCTCCTTTTACCAGGCTCAGGTCATGCGGCTCTGTGCCAGGAAAGTCATACAGGGCCACCACGACCTCCTCCTCCTCTTCCTCCTCATCATCTTCATCAAAATTGTCCCCGTCAAAATAGTCATCGTCAGGGGCCGGGGGAGGAGGGCGCCTCTGTAAAAGGAGGAAGAGGGAATTTGCAAAGTGCTTGATTTGCCTGTTCATGAGAACTGAAGAGAAGATGATTGTCTGGATTTGTGCGTCGGTGAGTGTGGTTAGCAGTTACCCTCTCCTCTCCAGGAATCGGGGGTAAAGGTTTTCTGGAAACTAGAAAAGCAGAACAGAAACCATTAAGCAAACTGTCTTTTTTTTGTTTTTTATCTGTCTTGTCTTCTTTACTACCTCCACCCATTGCATTACTGCTACATCTGACCTTTATCCTCTTGCTGCTGACAGTTTATAATATAGCTAAGCAAGAGTTGAAGCTTATCTTAAAGCTGCAGCTGTTGTAAGTTTGAATGAAACGTCTTAAATTTAACTACAAATGGGATTTCCTGTTGTTGTTTACACGTGGTCGATGAAGTGAAGCCGTGTGTTTCTTAAAGCACTAAAAGATTAAACACATTAAAAGAAAAGGAAATACATTTGTAATGTTTTAGCTAATTTGTTACTGCATTTTATAGTGTTACTGCTGACTAGGTGTGTACATCTACACAAACCTTCAAGTAGAAGTACATTCTTAGTTACTTGCTAGAAATACTACACTGTACTTCAAATAGTGCTAATTTCCTCGCTGCTTGAAGGTCAAGGCTTAAGGTATAAGTTAAAATTAGATCCAGTTTAGAGTCAGGTTTCTGGTTAGGGATCTATTTGTGATGTTTGGGAGTGGTGCTTAGGGAGTGTATTATGCTTAAAGTATTTAAAAAACAAACGTGTTTGTCTCTTACTGTCTCCAAACAGGTTGTACTCCTCACAGCCCGGGGCCTGTTTTTCTGCCTGGCGGCAGCAGAGCCACGCCCCCTCCTGCCAGAACTGAGGGTGAAACTTGGTCAAGATGGCCAGGTTGTCTCTGATCTCTGCATACAGACACACAAAAAGATGTATTTCAGATTTGTGTTAGTTCATTATTGTACTGAAATTCACAAAAGGCTGGAACATTTTCACACATAAAGCATCATAGAGGACACGATGCGTCTCTTGCCTCTTGCTTACAGAGCAGATAAATATTTGTAACACTGGGTGATTTAGAGAGTTTTCTAACATGTATAGTACAGTACAAGGCTAGGTAACAGAATAGAACACGTCTTTGGAGAAGAAATTTGACTAATCATGTTTTTAACCTACCAAAGAGGAGGAAAACCTTCAAAAACAAGCAAACAACTGATGGAGGCTGCATCAGTCAACAGCAAACGCGAACAAATTGGCCTTGTCATTCCAATACCTTTGGAGGGAACCCAACCACTGAAAGTTCTTAGTAATCTTTGAAATGACAGGTTCATACACAGGAAGACAGAAGCAGGTCTCTCATTCCTAAGCAGCAGCTGTTGATTTAGTTGACTGAAGTGAAAGCTGAATCTCGATCCAGGGCTGGATCGAGATTTTACTCAGCTGTGGCTTGCAGTTGCAGCTGGTTGCAGTGTTTTCAGCAGATGCTGAATTAAATTAAACTTGCAGTTGTTACTACTTCATGTTTAGAGTATTCCCAACAGAATGATATCCCCTGAAAGAGTAAGTCACAGTGAATCTAAACGTTTATATGTATCATGTCTATGTGTTCTCATTTAAATACTTTAACACAATAGCTCTGCGTCATAGCTACTGCTGAGCACTGAGTGCAGGTTATACCATCAAACTACGATATCTAACCCCTACATGTTGCACACCGACTTTACGTTATCGCTGGCAGATTTAGTGAAAACTTTTATTTTATCACATTATCTAGTAGGTTCCTGTGTTTCCTTTACAAGTTAGTAATAAATGAAATGAAAGGTAAACGTTAACTACAACAAGTTTATTTAATCTTGCAGCATCTGACCTGGTTTCACCTGCCGGATTACCATGTGTCAGGTGAAGCTTTACATACTGAGGGAGCCAGAAAGAAGTGGAAACAGCGTAGGCAGCTGGGGAAATTGACCCATGTGTGAAAACCAGTTTCAGACATGTGGTTAAAAGTGTGAAAACATCTTTGCAGTATGATCTATAATATATGTACATGTAAGTTAGACTAGATAAGCTCTACTAGAATATAATCGCGTAAAAATAGAACAGAATATAATAGATACCCACCTTCTTTGAGACTCTGGACCCAGAGGCTTCTGCTGTCCTGGCTCGGTGCAAAAACATACAGTGTGTTGGTATCATACACCACCTAGACAAAGAAACTGGTTGCATGTTACAGTTTTAAGGTGCTTTTTGAAAGGGCTGAAGGCAGAAACACTAGAAAACTAATTGACAACGTGTAGGATTCCTGACTTTTGTTGCTGGAACATTCACTACAGTCCACATAAATTTATTGGGATGTATTGTACTGGGTTCAGCCAAACTCTGTCCATTAAAAAAGGCATTTCCAATAAATTGTCAAAAATAAGCCAAACTAAGGGTTAAAGCTGAAAGTGAGTGCTCCTCTCGACCCTCAATCCCTCATTAAACAAAGGATTCTTACCATGAATGTGTTAAGAAGAAGACACTCCAAATAAATTCCATATGCTTCTAGATTCTAGTCTTAAAATGTTTACCAAATATCACGTCATGTGTGTTTTTGGGGCCCATAGACCACACACACCAGTGTCATCTTTAAGTTACCACACACATAAATATAACAAAATAAATTAATCCTACCAGTTATCTATAATTTCAAAATGTCATTTGTCGTAATAGATCAAATTCTGAAAACAAAAACTTATAGCCATTTCTTTTCCATTACTTGATAATGGGTAATCTGCAGTCTGGGCCAGTATGAGTCATGTGAAAAGCAGTAGTAATGCAGTTCTGCCACTACAACAAAGCAAACATCACAGCCCTGTAGTCTTCTTGTAGGAAACTGTGCACATAACCACAATAATTACTGTAGGTTAAAGTTGAAGTTGGATCTTTGTTTGCAAACTGTGGTGGATGTTTACAACAGGCAGTTGAAATGATTTCCAACCTGTCTGATTGCCTGTGTTACTGATAAGAATGACATTCTTAGCAGAATTATCCATCAAAGCAAATGTTCAGCATTTGGGGAAGTACACTGCATGAATGCATGAGAAGGCATACACCACTGTACAACAGAAATAAAGTAAGTAGGTAGTTAGCTTAGCTCAGCATAAAGACCAGAAACAGAGGGGGAAAAGTTAGCCTGGTTAAAAAATCCATCTATCAACACATAAAGCTCTGTAACAATCTCTATTGTTTTTATTTGTTAAAATATTGAATTGCATAAACAGCAGTGAGCCATTTGACAGCAGGGTTATGCGCTAGGGACAGTCTCAGTAATCTTCATGATGGCAGAAGAAAAATTAACTCAGAGGTCTACAGCAACATTTTGTCTGCCAATTCAAAGAAAGATGCAACCACACCGATTTGGAAATCCTTCATCATGCAGCAAGATAATGACCCAAAACACACTGCCCAAACAACAGAGGAGCAGGGGCAAGAGGTGAAAGGTTTTAGACTGGACAAGTCAATATCTAGAATTAAACTCTATAGAGCATTTTACCTGCTAAAGAGTTTGCTGATGTCAGTGGGTCACAGGCTTGATACCATTATTGCAGGATGAAAGAAATTGCAACTAAATATTACGTCTTTTTAATCTATTTTAAGTCTGTTCCAACACTTTTTCAAACAAAAGGGGGGTGTATGATAGAAAACTGAATATGATTGTGTTTTAGACTTCGGATTAATTCGCCTTTGTCTGTGGGATTTTCTTTAAATTTTTTTGACATTTTAATAAAGTATAGATTTTCTACACACAGTAGAAACTGCACAGACTGCAGTACTGCTGTGCTATATACAAAAGTTGCCATGAGAAATACATGGGCTAAAAGCAGCAACTGAAATGTGTTTCTTGAAATGCTGAACTCTGAAATATGTGTGTGTGATACCTGAAAGGGGTATTTGTTCTGGCAGGGGATGATCCCTCCACCGTTCTTGACAATCTCGGCACATCTGATGCGGCTCAGCTCGATCGAGCCTCTCCTGAACTTCTTCTGTTGATGAAAACAGTGTGTGAGCAGCGGCTCTTTTTTCCTTTTGTCAGCAGTTCATCAGATTAGATCAGATGTTTGTTTAAGAATAGCGATATGAAGCACAAAACAACCTTCTTTAAACAGTGTGTTTGATTGTGATAACAGACGTGTGCAGTCATGTGAGTACATGTGTGCAAATGCTCATATCACTGATTAAACACAGTGTTGTTAGCTAAAATATCATCTATGTGCAAAACTTTGGCTATTTCTCCCTTGTTTGATATTATAGGAAATTTGCTTATTGGTACTACATGTTTGTATGTTAGCTATGAATATCGAGCCTGCAACCACTTAGCTTAGCTCAGGATTGGAAACAGGATGTAAAAGCTAGTCTGGCTCTATACTGAAGGTAGCAAAACCCACCAACAGAACTCTAAAATTCACTAATTAACTTTTTCTATGCTGTTTCTTTCATCTGTGTAACAAACAGAATGCTTTCAGATTTTATTGGGAGTTATGTAGAGATTATTTTTTGGTCTGAAGCAGTGACTAATTCATGCTTGCTAGTTTCTAGCTGGGTTTTATGCTAAGCTAAGCTAACCCAAAATTGTTGCTAAGCTAACCATTCCCTGATTATTGGTTGAAATCAAATAAGCATATACCCATAAATGTTGCACTGTCCCTTTAAGAAGAAAGGTTCATGTAAACACATAAAAAATATTTCTACATGTCTCATATGACACTGATAGTAATAATCTAAACTAAAAAAAAATAATAATAAGACCTCTGCTCTCCCATCGTAGTATGTCAGCCTGGTTTTGGTGAGGACAAACAGCCTCTCTTTGTAGTTCAGTGGCGACGTCCTCTTCTTCTGCTGCGAACGTTTGATCAGCGTCTCCACCAGAAGCATCTCACCGCTCATCCTGGTCGCCTCGTGCATGTCCTCACGCCATGGATGTCAGAAGGTATTGGGCTGGAACTGAGCTGGGGAGATGACACACAACTTTGAGTTTTAACTCCCACCTACCTACACTCCCACTGTCCAGCAACAGACAGTGGCCAAGAGAGGAGGTCTCAGGAAGCTACTGAGGAATGTACTCTGTGTACCCCGTGGAGAATATGTCACTATCAACACCCCCACCTGGACAGTGCAGTATTAGTGTCTGATATGACCAGTGGCACGAAGGAGCTGCCGAAAAAAAGTCTGTGCAGGAGGAACTGAAAGTGAGGCTAAGGTAAAGTGAAGACACCAACAGGAGGAAGCTGGAGGACCAGCTGCAGCAAGATACTGTGAGTGATAAACAGATTCCACTTGAAACCCATGGGCCGCCCCCTCCAGCCAGACAGACCCCCACACCCTCCCTGTCCCCGGTGCCTCCACAGTTTCCATCCCACACCTCAGTGAGCCGGAACTGAACTTTACTCCCTTGGTTCAAGTTATGCTTTTGTTTGCACTGCCCTCTGTCTTTTTCGAAGACATGTTCTGGGAGCTACATTTCAGCACCCCTAGGAGGTGCAGTGCTAAATCGAGCTACATCAGCTTGCAGTGAGAGGAGGTGATGGAGCCTATAGGGGCTGTCTGTAGTGACTGGTTAAAGGTAGAAGCTGTCACCTCTCAAGCATTAGCATAACAAGCAAGGAGTGAAAATACACACAGTGGATTGGAAAACTTCTCCGAGTGGCATCAACAGGACGATTTTTTCACATCAGAAACTGTCATCGGGGTTCCTTTTCCTACAAAGGTTGGAGTCCTGGTTCCCCTGAACAGCCCAGCATCAACCAAAGTCAGTACTAGTCGGATACAGACTGATGCTACCTCTTTACCTCCCACAGGCTCTGTTATAAATATTGTGTAAATATTGACAGTAGCACTAAATATTAATGATGTCTCATCTCTACATCCCTAAAAGCTTTTATAGTTGAAAATTTGTGAAGTCACCCTTTAAGAAGCTACATCTGCAAAATAATCAAATCAATATAGTGAAGTGAAATGAGGAGTAAAGTAACCTAAATGTAACAAAAAGGAAACACTCTAGTGAAGTATAAATGCCTCAAAATTGTACTTTTTTAGTTTTCAGTATCACATTTGAGAAGTTGCAATGATTATAATTAATATTAAAAGAGTCACAGATTGTCAATTATCCGACTAATAAGTCAGCTTACAATATCAACAGTGTCACACAGCTGCAGGTGTGGCGGTACAGTGGTTTTTGTTTTTGTTTTGTTTGGTTTTTTTCCCTGAGCTTAAATCAATCTTACAGTAAGAGACAGACTCTGTCAGCTCATTAATGACATATAGAATTAGGTCTGTATCAGCAGTGTGGTCACAGAGAGGAAATCCTTCCCACACAGAACCTATGAAGTCAAATAGAAACTGTCTCCTGGTGCATCAGAAAGCGGTGGTTTCTAAAGGCTGGATTCTTGTGTACTTTTTTTGAGAATGTACTGTATTAACTTTAATCTCCACATCCTCCTGTATTAGTCAGAATCTGTCATTTAACACAGAAATTTATCAACTGAGCCATCAGAGA
Organism: Anabas testudineus; assembly: GCF_900324465.2. Classification (NCBI taxonomy): domain Eukaryota; kingdom Metazoa; phylum Chordata; class Actinopteri; order Anabantiformes; family Anabantidae; genus Anabas; species Anabas testudineus. The sequence goes on from NC_046627.1 coordinate 13,113,818, forward strand.
GCTCCTGTTACTTTCATTTTGACTTCCGCCCTTTAAGTTCACGTCTCACTGTTTATATCTTACCATCTACAAAGTTATGACAAGAACATTTTAGACTGTGAGACTCATGTGTTTCAGTTTTTAACAGTAAATGATATATAATTTAACAATTAGCTTACAAATGCATGTTGGTGACATGACTTTAATTTCATGTCCTTTTCAGCCTGTAACTGCAGCGTGCACTGTAAGTTACACAGCAGCATTAGATTTCTCTTCGTATTTTCCATTAACATGTTTCGCAATAACCCACTTATTTATTTAAAACTTGTGTTTGCACATCAAACAAAAGCTTCTGTGCTTCATCGCACCATATTTTTAGCCATATTTCTAGGTACACTTACGATGTGTGCATTTGTCTTTCGGCCTCAGTCCCAGTCAAGTGGCCTTTTTGACCTCAACGATATAAAATTTAGGGTGTGGCTGTAAATTACCCAATGTTTAAAGGGAAATTCATTTTTGGTGAAACTGCTGACAACATCTAAAATGTGAACACTGTGTTTAGAGTCTATTTATGTCAGTAGCTGACAACCAGGCGTCACCGTCACACACTACAGGATTTTATAGAATTATCACTTTTGTCATGTGAAATCTAAATTTGTAAAGTGTAAAAGTGACATAATCAAGTTATGTACTTGTGCAAATGTATTAACTTTACTTCATAAAAAACATTTTGTTTGATTTTCATTGAACAAAGCGTCCTTAACTTAATAAAGTTAGGAATCTCTATATCAATCAAAAGTATTTGACACATCTATAAAACACATTTGAGTACTGAACTTAGGCTCAATTTTGAGTACGTTACTCGAGTATTTCCGTTTAGGTTAATTTATCTGTCTATTTATTCATTTCATTCAGATTCTGATTAATAATACTATACATAATCAACAAAGACACTATGATAGTGTATTATGTAAGAGTTATTGATTCCTGGAGGGAAACTGAGACACTACTATGTAGTTTATAAGTAAATAAAAGTAGCTCTAACACTAATTCTTCAATCTGTAATTATGTAGAAACCAGTAACATCAAACACATTATTCTCAATTTGACAATTCTGCATAACGAGTGTACTACTGGTACTTTAATAACATTGTACTGTGAATACTTATAGGGAACATTTTGAATGCAGGGTTTGCAAAAACGCTAAAATACTTTTGCTGTAAAGGTGCAGAGGGGAAAAAAGACACCCCGATTTCTTGGCATCATTCTGAACACACTGTACTTTATTTCCGACAGCTCTTGAATGCGGCAAAAGGACGCGGCGATCACATGCGCGCTCCCGCGAGTAGGCAGATCCGCGTGGGTACACCTGCACGTCGGTGGTTTAAGTTGAACTCAGGTGTAGTAACAATAGAAACACACGTACATCACCACTGTAGTACTACTACACACGGTTCTGGAGAATAAAACTGTGTATTAGTCATTCTAATGTAGTACTGTGTAGTGTTTACTGTCACTAATAGAGTTTTATGTAGGATTAGTTCAACAGCTTTTGCTTTTTCTGTGTTTTAGTGCAACATTTAAACAGTGTAAACTATGTTTTTTTAGCAGCAGGGTTTGATCGATGTAAAGTCAAACTCGTTGCTCCGCGGTTTTGTGAACAACCGCACGTTTTGCGCAACAGCAAAAGATTAAAACTCGATTAAACCCGAATTTAAAGAAGAAGAAAAAAGAGCGTCTCTTACCTTCGTGCTTCATTTTCCACTTTAATGGTCCTTTAGTGTGAGTTTATCTCCCATGTCGCTCTGAATCTTAAGTGTAGGATTCAGGAAATGAACAGCTGGAGGCGGACACACACACTCACACTGTGTCACACACTCACACACACACACACTTCCTCGTCCACTTCATACAAGCCGCAGTGTGTGTGTGTGTGTGTGTGACATAGACAGATCTCGGTGGTGCATGAGCTCATTGGTGTAGTCAAATCAGCCGGAGTGGAAAAAATATTCAATATCTGCTTCTGCAGCAGGAAACTGGTGCGTGTGTGTGACTCCGTGAGAATCAATGCGAGTCTCTTTGGTGGCGTCTCTTTCTAAATGAGGACACACCTGGGGACACCTGGGCGTTGAGAGCGTTTTTTGGAAAACACTTTTGTAAAGTGAGCACAGTTTGGGAAACTTGGAAACGGATGAGTTTACTGAAAACGAGAAAACAAGTTAGTTCTGACACTTTGTAGTTGTGGACATATTTTGTATTATAAAAAAAAATATTTAGAAAGAATTTAAAGCTGTCATGACATTTTTCACACTTCAAAAAATGTGGAAGCATCTTTAGAAAGTGAACACGCACTGACCAACTGATGACACTCACAGAATATCTGAAACAAAGAGTGAATTTGGAAAGTGACATTTTAACAATAACACATCATTTAAAGACACGTTTGTGGAGGTTTCGGCGAGAAAAAGGGAAGTGAGACAAATTTTTATTAGTTTCCCCACAAAAAACAAATGCAACTTACTGTCTTCACTGTCATTTCTTCTCTATTTCTGGTCATATTTTATCTCTTTCTGTCCATTTGTCTCTTCTGTAATATTTTTAATATTATTTGGTATATATATATATATATATATATATATATATATATATATATATATATATATATATATATATATATATATATATATACACATTGTTTTTGTTTTTTGTATGTTTCAAGTTTCTATCTTTTAATGAAGAATATTATCACTGACGTCATACAGAGGCCCATCGTGAATTGTTAGATAATTTATCCTTGATGATAGACGTCCCTTTTGAATATGTAAACAAAAGTGCAAAAAAAAAGAGCTATTTGGTCCATTAGAGGTCGCTGTGTCTGCATGTGCAGTGACAAACTAAGAGAGAGAATTAATAAATAAGTGAATCTTGGAAAATTAGGACATTTTTTCTTTAAGTAAGGCCACTTTTGAGGAGAGTTAGATCATATCTCAGATATTATATATTTTGAGAAGTTAGGGCCTTTTTTTAAAGACATGTTAAGTTGTTAAGGAAAATAAAATCCATGAGCAGCTTCACAACAATAGTGTGTGTTTGTGTGTAGACCACTGAAACTGAAATCTCTGATGACGCCTTTATTAATGCTGCTTGGTCAGATTGGCCTTTATGATAATCAAACTTTACTTCTGCTGTTCTACTGAGTTTATATGTTGCTCATTAACAGATGAGCCACATTTGTGGTTAATGTTAATAATTTTCTAATCCTGCCTAAATTTAGTTCAACTACAAGTCAAACAATATTAACTTAGAGATATCACTTGCTAAAATATCTTGAAACTTCTTGTGGGGGCACAGTTAATCAGCAGTATTTATAACTATTAACTGATATTATTAGAAGCAGCAGTCGTAGTGGTATGCGTGCTGTCTCTTGGTGTGTTCAGTGACACTGAATTCTATTTGGTTAAATAAAGGTTAAATAAAAATAATCATTTAAAAATTGACTACACAGCATCATATGTGAACATTGTTTTGCAGCAAAATTTGCATCGTTGTTGACTCTTCAGTAGGTCTTAATGATTAAATCTTTATATATTACCATTCAAAAGTTTGGCTTCATGCAGACATTTCCTAGTTTTCAATGAAAAAAACATCTGTGCAGCTGTGCTAAGATGATGGCAAAGATGTTTTCTAATGATCTTTAAAGTCAATAAAATTCTGTACAGTTTTATGTATACCGCGCCAAATCACATCACAAACCAGCTGCAGTGCAGTGATATCAGCAAAGTCCACTAATCTCGTCAGCAGGACAACATACGTACAGAGTTAGATTAACTGATTTAATTCATTGAGACGGACACGATCAGTGTCTTCGCTCTGATTAAGAAAACAGTGTGTTTTAAATGTGTGAGGGTGTGAATGCACGAATGTGCAAGTCGAAATACCTTGAAACCAGTCGTTGAGTAAATGTACTCATCACCTGTGCATACAGTTACACACCGTTACTACTAACGTGTGAGCAGTGAGGGCGTGGTTGCCTCACACCTCTATTCCGTTTTTAAAGTGAGGGTGGGAACAGTTTCAGGTTCCCATGTTAATTTTGAAACAGATAAAAGCTTGATAGAAGCATTGCAACGAGTAGCTTGTACCCTCAAGTATATGAACTGTTTAGGAAATGTGTTTGGTTTAAGTTAAAACACATAACATAACACATACCTGTTAGGACACAATAACTCAGTATGTACAAATGCTAACATGCACAAGGAATTTATTTCACCCCTTCCTGACCTCTATGTTACCTTTCCCTATTCTGAATTTACATCAAGCCACTTCCTGCAAAATGCTGCATGGGAACATAAATCACTGCAATTAGTTATTTGCATATGAGCCTTGTTCCTTTCTCAGGGGCTTGTTTTTGTATTTCAGGTTTTAGATTGGTGGTAAATGCAGTGGTATAGTCGCTCTTCTTCACCAAAGCAACTTTAATGATTCAGGAAACAAAAGAAACAAGGTTTTAAGACTAAATTGGAAGACATTAAAGTTGAGTTTTGATTTTAATTAGTATAAAGAGCCTGTTGTCAAAATGAAAGACGACTGTTCAGCTGATTATTAAGTGTTCTCGACTGTGAAAATCACCTCAGGAGTCATGAAGCAGCCTGATAGGTGTTGTGATGGACCACCTGCTCTACTGAGAAGGGCTCCTTCCTTCACCACCAGTCTTCTCTGGATGGTGTGTGGACATTGCTGCATTTACAGCATGTCTTGTCGCACTTCGAATGATGCAACCATAAAGCAACACACGTTAAACAACCCAGCGGGTGATTTCAGTGACTCCCAACGAATCACGGATGGAGGTTTTCAGATGCACCTCTGGGAGGACGACCATGAACTTTATTATCTTGGAGTATAGTCAAGCTGTTTCCCCTTGCTTCTAGCCTGTGGCACTACATGCAGCCTGAGACAAGTCTCTAAATTCTAAAATGACTTTGATAAAACTGCATTATTACTTTTACAGTGCATACGCTGTGTGAGCGTGTCCTTCCTGGGGTTAGTCACAGAAACGGATGCTTTGTGGTTTCATTCACGTCATTCTTTCACTTCCTCTCCATCTCTCTGTCTGCACCTCTTTCCCAATCTCTCTGTCTCTGTAAATACTGCACATATAAATCGTGTTTTCACGTTTAAAGGCATTTAAAACTTCACTGAGGTACCCAAAGCAGTCAGCTAAAGCCCCCACATAAACATCATCTTCTTGTTTCTCCCTGTGTTTATCTGTCCTCGCCTGCTGATGTCTCCTATTCTACACCTATCTTTAACTTCCTCCGCCCACCTGCCTCTTAATTTCTCTTTCTCTCTGTTTCTTAGTTTGTCTCTATCCATCTCTGTCACTCAGCTAGTTCAAGGCTTCCACCGGTTCAGGGTATCATTCTGGCCCAGCTGATGAAACCCATTGAGGCAAAATCAAAGCTGACCTGGAGAACTTGTGCTGAAGAAGAGCTGGAGCTGAAGAAGAGCTAGAGGAGGAGGAGGAAAGAGGATCCACAAAGACAACGCCACCATGATTCACTCCAGTAAGTGTCTTTACACGTTGTAATAAACTAGCTGTAACTTACAGTAGGGTCACAAACAGAGGTTATGAGATGAAACTTAACTCTTTTGACATTTGGTTGAAGCAGAAAATGGCAAATAAATCAACCAACATGAACTCTAATTTGTTTAACACTCGCTAGCTTTAACGCTGTCAACATCTTCTAGGACAATATTGAATGCTTCTTATTACAGCAGAACTGCTTCAGCACATTTACCTGTAAAACAGTAAACAAGAGGCAAAGTAAACAAACACGAGACTCAACACCAACAGGTCGAGACGTCGTTTCAACTTGTGTTATAACAACAAGCTACATCTGCTGTACTTCTTACTCCTGTAACGTCACTTTAACGGCCGTTTTTCTGATGTTTTCTTGAGACGTGCATGAAGGTGCAAAGGCAGAGACACCTATCTGCAAAGTGGCACCTCTGCATAGATACCGCTTTGACACGTTTGAGTACTTTGACACATTTAGCTGTCAGAGGGAAGTTTCAGTTTTGTCTCTCACACTGGTAAAGGACAACTTACCCAGAGATACAGCCCAGAGGTGGTGCACCTAGATGTAGTGGCATTTTCAATCAGCTTAGCTCAAACAAGCTAACTCTCCAACAACTCCGCTAGGCAGTAAAAAGTAAAGTCAAATATATTGTTAGTTTCCTTCTTTTAAAATAAAATAAGCAAGTATACATTCAGTTCACTTTGTATGTACTCATCAATGATACAGTAGGCAAAAATTTGTATACTTGCAGTATACTGACAAGTATACAGAAATACCCAGCATTCCTTTCAGTGGTTTCACTTTGTAAACAAACAACTATGACACAAGTTGATGTTTAAAATTAAGAATTTGTAACTCATAATTGTTAGTAAGAAGGGTATGCATGTATATTACAAGTACATTGTCATTATTATACTTAATCCATGACGCATGCTTGGTAAGAATACTTGATTACTACTAATACTACTACGGTACATGTTATTGCTAGCATGTGATGAATGCTCACGATGCGTTAATACCAAGAACAAATAACTACAGTGTAGTTTACCATGTCCGCCTGCTGTGCTTAGCATGCTAACAATTAGCTCTAAACACAGTTCATCATTTCCTGATGAGAGGGTTGGTTTGTGGGTATCTTGTGATTTAGCAAAGTATTGGACCAATAATAATATGTTAATAAGCTAATTTGACATGTGTTTATGAATAATTGGGGTAAAATGTGAACAGAAAAAAAGAGGCTGAAGTTGTAACATCTAGCAGCAGCGTTATCCTTCTGTTTACATTTCCTCGTTTTGTCCTTAAAACACACAAAAAGAAGTTCAGTGTTTTAGTGTTATCATCACTTTTGCTCTGTTCACCACCATGATTACAGTAGTCTGAAATCAAACTATTACAAACATTTTTATACAGTGATTTCAAATTTTAGGGGCTTAAACAATGAATTTTAATAGTCAGGGACTGCCAGACATTTCCTGCAGCTGTCTTGAATTTCCAATTTTAGGTGACTGAATTGACTTTAAAACTGTCACACAGTGCTAACGTGACTGTGGTTCACACCTTGCCACAGCTCAAAGCTGAGAAAGAACATACACACCTTACTTCATGTGTCCGGTTCAAAAGAGAAGAATGATCATCTTTCACAGAAATACATCCAAAGTCTGCACTGAAAACTATCAAAAGGAAAAGTACTGTTTACAAATATCACAGAATTCTTATTGTTGAGTTATTTAGGCATATCTAAGCAGCATTGTTCTGGTTGAAGTGTTAAACCTGAAAAACCCTGATACTATAAGGTAATTTCTGTCTGTAACTGAATCCCAAACAAGTACTTGTGTGTTTACTGTATCTCAAGCTTACATGTCCGTTTTTCACTATGCTCTGCAGGAGTGAGACTAGTGCAACCTGCTTATAAAAAAATGCTGTTTATATGTTTACACAAGAGGAAATATAGCACCTGCCCTGCACTAGTATAATGGAAATTTGATTTTAGCAAATGTATGCAAACGTTTTTATACAAGAAAAGAAAGCAAAGAGTTGTAAACAGTACAGCACAGCTGTGATCTCATGTCATTAATAATAATTATAGTAATAACAATAAGGGATAACACTGCATTGATGAGGATTGAAAAACATTAGTTGCTGAATTAATTATTGTCTTTGGATTAAGGCACTATCACTGTTAATTGTTGTATAATTAGTGTTAGTTTTTTTTAAATTAAAGATGTAACTATGTATGAAATACTCCATGTTTACATGTGGTGGTGTAGAAACTACTGCATTTCCTTATGAGGTGTAGTAGAAATAAAAGGGGAACTTGTTTTATTACGTTCCACCACTAGGAATAAATCTAGTTAAAAAGCCCTCTCTCGGTTTCCAAAGACAACCAAAGTTAATGGGTTCACCACAAACCACCAGCACAGTTCATCGCTCTTACGGGATTCAGAGGCCTACATTTATTTCGACAGTTGCCTTTGAATCACATGGCAGAGGTCTGTTTGCAGATATGAGAAAATGTGATCGTCGGAAGAGGTTTCATTCTAACTCACACACATGTCAAGCACAAAGAAACACAACCGGAAGCTATGCTTTGTCAGTCTGCACACATGCGAAGCTGAGAAAAAGTGACCCACACACTTGTCTCTTCACTCGCCCACAGAAACACAACCTCGGACTTATAGAAAGCATATGAGCGTGTTAGTTCTGTAGAAAAGGAAACTATATTTCCTGACAAAGACCTCCTACTCAAAACCACAAAAATGAAGACACATTCAGAGAGAAACACATGTAGAAACAACAGAGAATGGGTCTGACTGTAGCTATATTTACAAGTTATGGGATACTGTTTCTCTTTCACTTTACTTTAATTCTCCTTATTTAGGTTTATGAATGTATATAAACAGGTAATAAAGGATTTACAACACATTATAATGTAGTTAACATACAGTATTTGTCAGCAGTGTTTGTTGTTTATGTCCTATTTATACATGTTTTCACACAACTACGAACATCTGCTCAATTACTATAATGAAGTACAGTTCATACATCAAACAGATGTGATATAAGTACACAAACTCAACACACAAAAAAAATGCTAAAAGTATTTGACTAAGAAAGTACGCCACCACAAGTAGAAATACCACCAACCTACATTGCAGAAAGTTCATGCTCTAAAACAGGGGTCATTAACAACGCGGACCGCGGTCCGGATCCGGACCCGTAGCTGCAGACCAAACCGAACGTTTTGATTCCAAATCTAGCAGGACACCTTAAATTTAATCTGCACAGCTATTGTGATCGTTACGGTAGATATTTAGTGGACACGAGAACACATTGGCTAATTGAATGCGAGTTAAGCCATCCCACGTGACTTCAGTTAGCCAATCGATTCTGTGGATCACAGGCGGTAAAATTAACGACTCAACAGTAGATGAGAGAAAGTTCGAGGTTGGAAAGAAATTAATAAAGAAAGACGGTGATAACAGACAGACAGAGAGGAGAGATACAGACGACAGAGGAGAGAGACAGACGACAGAGAGGAGAGAGACAGACGACAGAGAGGAGAGAGATACAGACGACAGAGAGGAGAGATACAGACGACAGAGAGGAGAGAGAGACAGACGACAGAGAGGAGAGATACAGACGACAGAGAGGGAGATACAGACGACAGAGAGGAGAGAGACAGACACAGAGAGGAGAGAGACAGACGACAGAGAGGAGAGAGACAGACGACAGAGAGGAGAGAGACAGACGACAGAGAGGAGAGAGACAGACGACAGAGAGGAGAGAGACAGACGACAGAGAGAGAGAGAGACAGACGACAGAGAGGAGAGAGACAGACGACAGAGAGGAGAGATACAGACGACAGAGAGGAGAGATACAGACGACAGAGAGGAGAGATACAGACGACAGAGAGGAGAGAGATACAGACGACAGAGAGGAGAGATACAGACGACAGAGAGGAGAGATACAGACGACAGAGAGGAGAGATACAGACGACAGAGAGGAGAGAGACAGACGACAGAGAGGAGAGAGAGACAGACGACAGAGAGGAGAGAGACAGACGACAGAGAGGAGAGATACAGACGACAGAGAGGAGAGAGACAGACGACAGAGAGGAGAGATACAGACGACAGAGAGGAGAGAGACAGACGACAGAGAGGGAGAGAGAGACAGACGACAGAGAGGAGAGAGACAGACGACAGAGAGGAGAGATACAGACGACAGAGAGGAGAGATACAGACACAGAGAGGAGAGATACAGACGACAGAGAGGAGAGAGATACAGACGACAGAGAGGAGAGATACAGACGACAGAGAGGAGAGATACAGACGACAGAGAGGAGAGATACAGACGACAGAGAGGAGAGATACAGACGACAGAGAGGAGAGAGATACAGACGACAGAGAGGAGAGAGAGACAGACGACAGAGAGGAGAGATACAGACGACAGAGAGGAGAGATACAGACGACAGAGAGGAGAGATACAGACGACAGAGAGGAGAGATACAGACGACAGAGAGGAGAGAGAGACAGACGACAGAGAGAGAGAGATACAGACGACAGAGAGGAGAGAGATACAGACGACAGAGAGGAGAGAGACAGACGACAGAGAGGAGAGATACAGACGAAGAGGGAGAGAACAGACGACAGAGAGGAGAGAGACAGACGACAGGAGGAGAGAGACAGACGACAGAGAGAGAAGACGACAGAGAGGAGAGATACAGACGACAGGAGGAGGAGATACAGACGACAGAGAGGAGAGAGAGACAGACGACAGAGAGGAGAGAGACAGACGACAGAGAGGAGAGAGACAGACGACAGAGAGGAGAGATACAGACGAAAGAGAGAGAGATACAGACGACAGAGAGGAGAGAGATACAGACGACAGAGAGGGAGAGATACAGACGACAGAGAGGAGAGAGAGACAGACGACAGAGAGGAGAGAGATACAGACGACAGAGAGGGAGAGACAGACGACAGAGAGGAGAGATACAGACGACAGAGAGGAGAGATACAGACGACAAGAGGAGAGAGAGACAGACGACAGAGAGGAGAGAGACAGAGGACAGAGAGGAGAGAAATACAGACGAAAGAGAGGAGAGAGACAGACGACAGAGGAGAGAGACAGGCGACAGAGAGGAGAGAGACAGGCGACAGAGGAGAGAGACAGGCGACAGAGAGGAGAGAGACAGACGACAGAGGAGAGAGACAGGCGACAGAGAGGAGAGAGACAGGCGACAGAGGAGAGAGACAGGCGACAGAGGAGAGATACAGACGACAGAGAGGAGAGAGACAGACGACAGAGAGGAGAGAGATACAGACGACAGAGAGGAGAGAGAGACAGACGACAGAGAGGAGAGAGACAGACGACAGAGAGGAGAGAGACAGACGACAGAGAGGAGAAAGTTAATAAAAGGACGGTGAGACAGCAAAGAGTTTTTTGCTCCCTTCTGTTCATATTACCACTGAACTAAACCAGTGTCTGATATGTTTAGAAACTGTGGCGCTTATTAAAAGAGCCAATATCAAACAACATTATGAGACAAAACACAAAGGTTTTGAACACACATACCCACTGAAATCTGAAGTGTGATCACAGAAAGTTGCTAGTCTCAGAGTCCAGTATGACCAGTCCACCAGGATCTGGAGCCACATGCTCAGTTTGATGTTACATAACAATAAATTTGTCAAAAGGTTTTTGAATTGTACTGAATTAATTTGATTTGACAGTCAGGTATTGATTACATGCAGGCTACTTGATAATATATCATAGTAAATAGTTAGACATTATAATCTTCTGGACCTTTGCTTCCAAAAATATTGTGTAACCAGACCTCTTTAATACCCCCGCACTAAAACGTACTCTACATGCAAAAGTACTCCAGGTCAAATAGTTATAATTAGTTCACTTATAGTGAACTAATTTAATGCACAAACATTGAAAAATGTTGTATTACTGTAGAGACTTGATGTGGAAGTTGGTAATCCATAATTTAATTTATATGAGAAAAATCCATAAAATATTGTAAATGTAAAGGAGTAAATAGTACAGTAGTTTTCTCTTTCAATTGGCATAAAAATAAACAAACTTAAAAAGGAAATGTGCCAAAAATCTATTTAAAGTACCAATCAATGAAAAGGCCTAATAAGTATAGTGCTTAAGTAACTGTACTTAGCTTAAAGGTTTTTCTGGCTGGGTTCAGACATTCACAGCACTGGGTTAATTAAGAATGATTGTGGGCTTGTTCAAGAAAAGAAGAAAAACATGTTACTTCACACATAATGTATGTTTTAAAGTGGCCTCGTTATGCTTTATTTCAGGTTTCTATTTTATTCTTGGGCTCCGTTGATCGAAGATTATTGGATTTTAAGTACTGGTACAAAAAAGTTTAAATATATGTTATAATTCCTCTTTATGCAAAAGGTTTAATAAGGTCACTTGAGCTCCTGTGCCTTCAAGCCCCTTTCATCCCCACACCACTCTGATTGGCTAGCTTGTGGAAGTCTGCCTGTGGCTTAAACTGGGCCCAGTTCTAACCCTGGTGGAGAATCTCGCTGGAAACTGGGGCAGGTTGTAAAATTGTTGTCTGTGAACAGACGTTCAAGCTTTGGGCTCCAAACTTTATATAACATCAAAACATGAAAGGCATCCACCCTCTAACACTCTAACCCTCTGAAAGTTAGGGCGAGGACTGTTTCTTTGTTTTATGCTGACAACCACACTCAAAACTCCCTCTACCCCGGGTTTTCTAGGGATGGGCGAAGTAATCTCAGTCACAAATCTCTGAACCTCAGCAGCTATAATCAAAACAATCTGCACAGTCAGACACCACTGGATGTAAAATGAGCAAACATATGTTTTATGTTATATTATTTTTACATTACAAGTTAAAATATTTGATGTGTTTGTGTGTCTGTTTCCTGATTCTAACATTTTCTCCAAAACATGAATGTAAAGTTGTCATAATTTACTACAAAATAACTATTAGACAGAAAAATATACATGACAGGATCAGGAGTTCAACAGGTGGATCTGTAGCAGTGAAACATTATTACTGCATGTGTGTGAACATGTTTTAACCCGTTAACCCGCCTTTCTTCTTTCAGACCTCTCCATCCATTCAATCTTCTGCTGCTGCTGTGCCGTACAGACCAGGTACAGTCTGTGGGTGTTTTAAAGAGTCCCTTTATCAAAGACTCATGAATCTGTAGGCTGCTCTCATTCAAAATGCTCATATTTATTGCATTAGAATTGAGTTTTGAGCCATTACAACATTTCGGTACCTGTACTTTAGTATTTACTTTTAATGCCAACTTGTACTTAACACCTAATTTAGTGTAAGTTACTAGTTACTTCACAAGTTAAGATTCTAGCATATAGGACATGTTTCAACTCACACACGCTTGCCACTTTATAGGTACACCTACCTGTATATTATCCAATGCAATTCAATACAGCAGCTCTTCCATAAATTTTACTTTTACAAGATTATAATTCTACTTTTTATTTATCATTGAGGTTATTGTGGGTGATGTTGTAGGAGTCAGCAATATATTAAGATTTGTACCATTGTTTGATTTGTAGTAAAGCTATTTTCTAACACTGACAGTAATTTCGTTTTTTAAACCCAAGCACTTGATGACAAGTGTATTTTTGAATTTGGATATACGGCGCTTCTAAATGAAAAAAATAAAATAAATGCATTGATTGATTGATTGATTGATTGATTGATTGATCGATCGTAGGGAGATCAGCACCCACGTAGAGGTAGATAGAAGGACGTCTTTGTGTTTCCAGAGCAGACGATACCCAGGACATGCCTACCGAGTAAGTGTATATAGAAGAGAAAAGAAGGTGAATGCAGGTGAGGGGGGTTATTTGTGCTTATGTCTCTTTGTCTCTCTTTCAGGCCGACAGGTCAAGGAGGAAGCTCCCCCTTCCTCCTCCTGAGGACGACGATGAAGGCGAAGGGTCACTGGGTGTCGTGGCCATGTACGACTTCACTGCCAAGGAGGACACTGATCTCACGCTCAAACAGGTGCGCACACACACACGGACGCACAAATGTGCACATACAAAAAAAGTAGCGAACTGTTTGTGTGGTGACTCACCGTCTTCTGTCCGTAGGGAGAGGAGTACATCATCCTCCACAAACAGGACCAGCTCTGGTGGAGAGCGCAGGACAAACACGGGTAGGTCCAACTTAAAACACAGGGTTTTAATAGTCAGATATCTTCTTTCTTAACTTCCATCCACCAGTTTGATCAAGACTGAAATATCTGTTGGATCAGACTGGTAGATTGCTATTGTTCACCTGCAGATGTAAAATATTTCTGCAATGGGTTTACGACTTCAGCCCAAGCTTTTAATCACACACTAAATCTCAAAATATGTGTTAATACTCAAAAAGAGTGATTTAGATGGATGGACATTAATTCCTGGTTGAATGACTTCATCTTGCACAACCATTTGATCTGAAATGTAATTTCATACACCTCCAAAATCAGGCAAAAATAATGACATTCACATTTACATTCCTGTTAAGGATGCCAGTTGACAAGTAATTCTTAAGCCGCTTTGTTCACCTTGTTAACAGATGAGTAATAAGACTGAGTTAGCACACTGACATGGTAAAGTTAGTACCAGCAGACCTGAAGCTATGTAATTTTTACAATGTTTAATTGAACCTGACGAGTTAAATGTCACTAAGATTTTCACGTTTTCTTCCTACTGTGTTTGTCCTCAGGAATAAAGGCTTCATCCCCAGTAACTACGTCACAGAGAAAAACAGAATTGAGGCAAACCCGTGAGTCTTTTTCATATTTATCCGTTCTTTTACACTATCTTTGTGAAAAACTGAACCATCAAATTATTTGTTATGTATCCCTCAAGGAGGCAACGACTGGAAGTTACAGCTCATTATTTTATCACAATCAAGAGGCAGTAACTAACCTGTTAATTCTGTGCTGACTCTCTGAAGGTGGTACTGCAAAAACATCACCAGAACAGAAGCTGAGCAGCTGCTGAGACAGGAGGTATATACAGGACTGATCTGTCTACCTTTTATACTGGTTTTATCTGCTAAACTATCACTAAAGAGGTGTAGCTGAAAGAAGCAGTGGTTCACATCTCTGTAAATGTGCTGTGAGTTTTGGTGTGGCTCTGAGATGTCTATTTCTTACTTAAGTGGGTGTCTTGTGATTGTTTTCCAGGACAAAGAAGGTGGTTTTGTGGTGCGGGAATCCAGTCAGAAGGGAGTGTACATTGTCTCTGTCTACAGCAAAACATTAGGGTAATATTTCAAAGCATGTAATCAAAAGCTAGGACGTCACACCAGGCACAAAAACAAAATCACATACCACAGATTCTCACTGTATTGTAAATAAAATAATAACCTTTTCACTTTTCTTCTTGTTTGTGTGCGAAAACAGTCTTGGTGGAGATATTAGGCATTACCAGATAAAAAAAACTGACACCGGACAGTTCTTCTTGGCAGAAAAATACACCTTCAGCTCTATACCTGATGTCATACACTATCATGAACACAATGCAGCAGGTACATACATGTACTCACGGCTTTTGAACATGTTACAATCAAAACAACAGTGCTCCATTTGATATGTTTCAATATGTGTGTGTAGGTCTAGTGACCAGGTTGCGATATGCAGTAGGGCCAATGGGAAGGTGTGTACCCGCTACATCAGGCTTCAGCTCAGGTAAATAATTACACACACATTCACTTTACTACAGCTGTTCTTTGTCATTATAGTACATTAGTCTCATTAATAATCTGTAGTGTGTTATGAATCATTTATTACATGTTTTGCTTGTAAAAGCCAAAAGAATAGATGTTATATAAGTGTTAATCATTTATTAATAACTTAATTAGTAATATTATTGGTTTATTATTGCATATGGCAGGGTTATTCTCTCCTTTTCTTAAAAACTATTAAACCTATTGCAATTATTGAAAGCTCAAGATTACCACAAAGAGCATTTGTATACAGATGATATCTTGCTTTATGTTATAAATCATGTGGACAACTTCACTTAGTTCCTAAGAAATGTCAGGTTTTTTATTTTTATTTAACTTCACAGATGGTTACTATATACATACTATATATGACATTTTCCTGTGTGACAAATTTAGCTCCCATTTGCCATAATGTAAAAAGTTATCGATGCATGCATACAAACCAAGGCTGTGGGCTAAAAACTTACACCGTGGATTCAACAGCACACTTTTTTAGAAATCTTACTTCTAACAGAAATATTTGTATTGTATTATTAGGTTTTGATACCCAACACTTGAGTCAACTGCCATGTGATAAAAGTCTCCAAAAGTCTCCAAAATGATCATACAGTTAAATAAATACTGCTCTAAAATAGCTTTAAGAAAAAACGGTTAGAGCTCATGCCACATAACCACAACATCCCCGGTTTGAGTCTAAGTGAGGACTGTCATTTCTCTCTCTCCCCTATATTTCCTGTTTAACTCTTCAATTTTAACTATTAAAGTGATTGAATATTATGAGTAGTCATGCTAAATGATTGTCCTGCAAAGACGAGGCTTTGGGATCGATCAGAGACCTAATGTTTTGATTTTTATTTTAACCTTCTTCCTTTCACGCTTGCCTTTTTCTCTCTGTTTTGTTCCCTCTCTTCAGAGAAGTGGGAGATCAACCCCTGTGAACTGACCTTCATGAAGGAGCTGGGCAGCGGCCAGTTTGGTCTAGTGAAGCTCGGCAAATGGAGGGCTCAGCAAAAAGTGGCCATCAAGGCAATTAGAGAAGGAGCCATGTGTGAAGAGGACTTCATCGAGGAGGCCAAAGTCATGATGTAAGGAAGAAGAGAAGGAGGGAGGAAGGGGGGATCAGATCAAAATAAAAGACACCATAAAAACAGTGATAACATTCTTCTTGTTCTCACATTGAAGTGAAACTCTGTGTTTGTGGTCTCTCCCAGGAGACTGTGCCACCCAAAGCTGGTCCAGCTGTATGGCGTTTGCTTGCAACAGCGTCCCCTGCTGATCGTGGCTGAGTTCATGGAGAATGGCTGCCTGCTGAACTTCCTGCGGCAGAGGGGCAGGAGCCTGAGGGATGCCTGGCTTCTTTCCATGTGCCAGGACGTCTGCGAGGGGATGGAGTACCTGGAGACACACAGTTTCATCCACAGAGATCTGGTGAGTCACCGAGTGTGTGTATATAATATAATATAATGTGGAGTTAAAAATATATAGTATTTCCTGAAATGTACTGGAGTAAAAGTATTACGTTGTCTGAAATAACTTACTGTACAGTAGTAACACAGATTTTTACTGAAGTTACATTCCACCCCCTGAAACTTCTCTTTTCACACCACCCACAGGGCAAAATGTTTGTGCTGCAAATTTGTCATACATTTCTTTTTATTTGTTTCTTGTGCAGGCAGCCAGGAACTGTCTGGTTAGTGAGCACAACGTGGTGAAAGTCAGCGACTTTGGAATGACCAGGTGTGGCAGCCACTTTATTTTTTCTGTGCCTTGTCGGGCAGAGTTAGGTGACAAGAATAAAGAAAGTTTTCCATCTGCCTGGCAAATATAAAGCCACAAACAAGCAGGTGCACTTTAACTTAGCATAAAGATTAGAAACCAGTGGAAAAAGCTATTAACTGAAGCGCACTTAACACATTAAATCTAATTTAATTAACCACTACAAAAAACAATGGTCAAACCACACTGTGCCATTTTACAGAGCATTATGGCCAGTGAATGTAATAACTGCACATAATTTGGTTCAAAAACATTCAATTAAAGTGGCTCTAACTAAAGCTAATAATGCAATGATCAACCAATAATGGAATAAAATGCAAAATGTAACAACCCAATGCACATAATGTAATAAGTTTGTCCAGGTTATCTCGTTTTGAATTTAACAGCAATCTGTGTTAAAAATGGAATAACCTGATATACAACAGCAACATGTACCAACAGTAAGAAATGTAAGGCTTTACGGTCCAGTACACTGCATGTAATGTAGAAGACACTGTTTATGGTTATTACCATGCAAACCATGTACTATTTTAAAGCTTATCTTTAATTATTATTTAAGGTAAAAATTATTTAAACAGGGTGGCATTTAAATGTTTTAACAAGAAAGATGTATATAGAAAAATCCCACTCTATGCATGGAAAGATTTAGTGGTCAGAGAGTTTTTTTTTTTCTGATACAGGATGTTGTAAGTGGTTCAAACAAACCACTCACAACATCCTGTATACAAGAAATATAGAGTCCATATACACATAGACTGAACTAACTGAACTAGATATGCCATTTTCAGTTATCACAATTAAACTTGTTTTTTAATAATATAATTGTTTTTAATTATGTGCAAAATTTTTAATTATTATATTATCATATATTATTATCGTTACGAAATTATGAACTTCTACACAATTCTCCAGTCAGTGAAATGAAACAAAGCTATGCTACTGCAGTCTTTGCGCTAAGCTAAGCTAACCGGCAGCTGCCTGGAACCTTTCTTAAGAGGGAGCCATTACTATAAATTATTAATTAATCACTGAGTGAATTCAAAGAAAATGTAACTGCAACCAACTAATTCTTATATTAACTAGTTTTAGCTCTTTGCTGTGAGAATATTCAACTTTTCTGTAAACCCAAACCCATTTCTGAACTACTGGTGCGACAAAACAAGCAATATCAAGAAATCATGTAGGATTTGACAACATTTTAGTTTTACAACTTTTTGACACTTTAGAGATTAATATTGACTTTCTTTAGGGAACCTGAACTAAGGTTTACTGGAGTTTAGTTGAATTAAATGTACATTTGTGTATACCGCAATATTATTCACAAGCTGTACGCATATTTTCTTAATCTGTTCATTTTTCCAGGTACGTTCTAGACAACCAGTACACCAGTTCCAGCGGTGCTAAGTTCCCAGTGAAGTGGTCTCCTCCTGAAGTTCTCCACTACAGTAGATACAGCAGCAAGTCTGACGTCTGGTCCTTTGGTGAGAAGCCTGTTTTTACCATCACTTAACTAGTACTACAACTTGTAAAAAATATTAGTACCAGCAGTTCTTGAAGCAGTAGTAGTAATAGTAAAAGCGACTGCAGTAATTGGCTTTGACCAAAACATTTACCTAGCTGATAGGACTCTTTAAAGATGAAAGTTACAAGAATAAAAGCACAAACACTAATTGTGAGATTTATGTGTCCTTGTACAGGTGTTGTGATGTGGGAGATCTACTCAGACGGTCGGACTCCGTTTGAAAACCGGTCCAACTTGGAAGTGGTTAACGATATCACCAGGGGAATCCGTCTGTACCGACCATACCGTGCCTCACACTCATTGTACTCGATCATGTACAGCTGCTGGCATGAGGTACTCATTCATTCAATGTTACTCTGAAATGAAATGAAAATAGCCTAAATATAAAATCAGGTTTCCCAACTTTTCACAACAAATAATTCACAAGGTATTCAGACATATCTAATTGTGTTCCTATAGCTACCATATCCAAAGTATACATCTTTATATTTAAAATGTTCACACATTATATGTAGAGATAAATTGTTAGGATGATTGTACCTTTTGTTAACCACTGCATCACATCTTCTCTCTCTTCTCCTCAATCCCCTCTATTCATCTTCTTCGGTGGTGGTGTAGAAGCCTCAGGGTCGGCCACCTTTCTCTGAGCTGCTGGCAGACATCAGAAAACTGGCGGAAAATCCAGATTAACTCACAATTATTATATTGTATCTACTGTATTGAAGTATTTTTCACTGTTATCCTGAATGTACAAACTGTATTTTTTTCATTGTAAATAACAATTCTTTCAATAATATATATGCAGAAAACTTTATCGCTGATGTTTTTTGTTTTTAAAGTGACATTTGAAAATTTCAAATACCTTTTTTTTCAAATTCATGTTCAAACAGGATGTAAGTAAAGGGTTAGTACTGCTACAAAAGCTCATTTCTCACAATATAGTCTGACCACATTATAATTACACTAATATAAATTAGAATTCATGCACTGCACTGGCCAGGACATTAGTGAGGACACCTTGAGCTATTTAAGTTTGAGTTCACAAGTTATCACCATCACAATTATATACAATATATACAATTTGAGTTAATAAGATAAACAGTGGTTGGATTTTTTTCTACTAGTAAAAATAGCAGCAGAGCTTGGGAAATTTTTGAATTTGAAGTTTTGAATTTTTGATTAAATATATAGAAAAAATTCTGAAGCCACTTTCAGAAATGGCCTGCCATACTTTTCTCATCGCCAGCTGCATGCCTGCTTAAAACCAGACAACAAATAGGAGCGCAGAAATTGTGTAGTGCCTTAAAAAAGACACTGAGTGGCAGTAGAAAGCTTCGGGTGTGGTTGTTCATGAAGGAAGTTGCTGCAGTGAGTACTGACAATTATTTAATAAGAGATAATAAGGGAATGGTGATAAGTAATTAGTAGTCTAAAGAAACACTAATGGAACAAGCAATCTCTCTTTCTGTGCACATTTTAGTGTCTTAATGTTAAACATAGTGAGTCATAACAAGTCATAGGCTAAATGAAACCGCAATGTTTTAAAACCCCTGTTCTTCATGCATACTGGAATTTTCAAATCAGTCATAGTAGCTATAGTAAGACTTTTTGTATTTTACAAAATACAAAAATAATAACCTACTTTGTATTTAAACTTTCACTTTACATGACCACATAGGCCAGTTGACATTGTGTCACATTAAAATGACTTAGAATACAAACCTACAGTCCACTAAAACGTTTTAGTAAAATAAAAAAGGAAGGTTTGACCAATTTTTGAAGGAGATATAACGAATAAAAGTCTTGATGAGATTCAGTTTTGTAATAATCACCAAGGTCACAAAAAAGAGGAGCAAATGCGTCGAGAAAAAAGTCAGTTTATTTAATTAATCGTAATTTAGAGGTTCTCAAATTCATAGTACCTTTCGCACTGTAGCAATTGATTATGAATTTAAAAAAAATAACGATTGGATATGACAAAACAAAAATGAAAATTTAAAAGGTACGTGCCATAGACTGATTGTGACGTTTACGGTCAACTCAAACAAAGATCAAACAGCGTAATAAAAGCCGACCGGTGACGTAACAGTTCCATTCTGCGTGTAGCGTGGCGACGCGCGTCTCTATGGCAACGTGTTGGGTGACGGCCATGGCGACAGCGGGTGGTAACGGCGGGGTCGCCCAGAGTCCAGTGGTCTTCTCCGGTGACGGTCGTGGCTGTAGTACACACCCTGTTTACTACACCCTGAAGCGTCAAAAGGTGAGGTGAGGAGTTTACAGCACGTCGGTGTTCGTGTTGTGCTGTTTCTACAGTCTTTATATCTTTATTTTACCTCATCTTACCAAAGCAGTGTGGTGTTTGTGGTTCTCAGAAGCTGTAGCTGTTGTTGGAGTTTGCTAATTAAAATGTAACAAGCATTTAACTGAACGTTTTCACCTTGAGCCAGGTACAGGATGTGTTCAGATACCAGACACCTTCAAGGATCAGCAGCAATGATGTAATATGTCAAACCAAATATATCCCATATAGGATGGGCTCTAACACACACATTTTCTGCTTTAATACAGTAAATTAGAGCGTATTAAGGTGTAGAATCAAATGAACGCTGAAACTCTGATTGATTGATTTTAAACCCAAATATTCTGCTCCAGTAATTTACATCGATAGATCGACTGATAGATTTTTTGTCTTGGTTGCTTACAATCTCTTTTTTTTTAACAATACTTTAAATCTTCACTTCTTTCATTTTTGTTTTTAACCTTTGTTTTTCTTTCTCTCTTCATATTTAGTTATTTTTCCATGTCTTGCATGAGCACTAGCATATTTTCAACATGTTTTATTGAGCTCCCATTTGTTTTAATTGTTTCATGTAGATAAATCTCACTGTCCACCTGCTAATGGAACGCTATGAGTCTCTGGGTCTGGTCGGGGAGGGCAGTTATGGCACTGTGCTGAAGTGCCGCCATCGAGACACCGGCCGCCTTGTTGCCATCAAGAAGTTCATGGATTCTGACAGTGACAAGACAGTGAAGAAGATTGCCACGAGGGAGATCAAGCTGCTCAGGGTACGTGTCAATCAGTCCCTCACCCAACCAGTCAGTCAGTAAGACGCTGAGTACACAGTGGTCTGTGTGAGCCTGAAACCTGAGTGAAGCAAAACACAAAAGCAGCCTGTCAGTCACAAGACAAACAACCCTGAACAACTTAGTCTTATTCTTATTATTAATCGGAAACTCAAAATTAGGCGTGCTGAATGAAAACAACACCAGCTTCTACTGTACTGTAAATTAGAAATATCAGTAGCAAGGAGACAAATCCTTGTAAAGTGGTTAATAAATGTTAGAATTTCTTTCTTTGGTATGTAGTATGCTCATGCTTTCAGCATTTCTCAGCTGTCATATTTCCAATAAAGAAACTGCATCACGACAACCTGGTGAATCTTCTGGAAGTGTGGAAGCGTCGCCGCCGCTGGTATCTGGTGTTTGAGTTTGTGGAGCGGACACTCCTGGACGATTTGGAGCTAAACCAAAGCGGGTTGGACCTAAACACGACCCAACAATATCTGTATCAGATCTTGAGAGCTGCAGCCTTCTGCCACGAGCAAAATGTGAGAACACTGAAGCATTCACATAACAGATGTTCAGCATTTAGGTATGGGTTGGATTTCACTGGTCTGTGTAAAGCTAATTTGACTCAAGAGGTCCTAAAAACACCAAGGTCCGATGATTAGAGGTGTAACTTCTTGAAACAGGTGTGAAAAGCTGTCTGTAGATCCTATTCTAGTTGCTTCTTGTCCTGTTATTGTAGATTAATATGAAACAATGACCAACAATGTGAAGACGGAACAAAACCAATTACTCATTCAGAAAGGATCAGAAATGACTAATTCATTCATAGCTTTCTTTCTCTTCTCTCACAGATCATCCATCGTGACATCAAACCAGAAAACATCCTCATCTCTCAAGGGGGAGTGGTAAAGCTGTGTGATTTTGGTTTCGCCCGCACCATTGCATCATCTGCTGAGGGCGACGTCTACACCGACTACGTGGCCACTCGCTGGTACAGAGCCCCTGAACTACTGGTGGGAGACATCAAATATGGAAAGTAAGTATTGTGTTAGTTAGTGCGTGTGGACCCATAGAGAATTTGTTCTAGGTTTCCTATAAATTTTTATGTATGTATGTGTGTCTGCATGTAGGCCAGTGGACGTCTGGGCTGTTGGCTGTCTATTTTTAGAGATGTTAACAGGTCAGGCTCTGTTTCCTGGAGACTCCGACCTTGACCAAATTTACCACATCGTCAGATGCTTTGGTAAACACACACATTAAAAATGAGTCAAATAGATATATCCCAAATGTCTGCTTTTAATTCACTCAACATAATTGGGTTCTCCTTTCTATTCTAGGTAACCTGACAGCTTATCACCAGGAGGTGTTCTGCAGGAATCATGTTTTTTCTGGAGTCCGACTGCCTGAATGTTCTGTCCGAGTCCCATTGCAGGAGCGCTGCCCAACAATCACACCCACTGCACTGGACCTTGCACAGGTGCAGTTGACTGGTTACTTGTTAAGCATTGACAGAATCAGAGGACACAGGAACGTTAAGTTTTGCTGGGCTGTAAGTCCAGAGGAGGGAAAGGGTACTGGAACTAAGAGGAAACTCTGTTTCTGAAGCGCTTTTTAAGGAAATGACTAGTAAGGTAAAGACTAAAACATGTAAACAAACAGCAGTAATGTGTTAAAATATAAAACAAGACCTATCTTTACCCTGACTGAGTGAATAACAAAGGGGAAAGGTCTTTCCTTGGCAGAATCTAGGGAGTTATCCAGCATGTCTATATGTCCCACAGGATTGCCACACTATTGAAAATACAATCTGGTGGCAACTAGTATGCTTTTAAGCAGTACTGATGACTACCTAAGTTACCACGAATACTGTCTGGAGGCTTGAAGTCTCGAACATAGCTGTATTTGTTATGAGCCAGTTAACATATCAAAGAGCTTACAAGTGATGGAGCATAATGATGGATTCAATTGAAGGAACTGATACATCTGGTAATGCTTGCAAAATAATTGTGACTACAGTAGAGTAAAACTACCTCTACTTCTACTAAATAAAACTAGCATTGATTTACTTACACACTCTTAAATTCTTGTCTTGCTATCCTATGTCAGAATTAACCATCCCTTTGTGTTGTCCCTTTCAGAGCTGTCTCCAGATGGATCCAGAAGGACGAGCTCAGTGTTCACACCTGCTAGAACATCTTTTTTTCACACAAGACTGTTTCCACCTCAGGTATTGTTGATGTGTTTCTCTCAGTGTTTATTTAATACACAGTTTAATATTTGTCATAGATAATTTTTACAGAGCAAATAAACTAATCTAATATCCTGTTAAGCATTGAGCAGTAGTGATGCAAGTCCAGCATCATTCAGATTCAAGAATTACACTGTTTGGTAGCTTTTAAAATCAGTTGACTAAGCTGCTGCATCTACTTATGTGTTCATACAGGTTTTTGGAAAAGCTGAATGCTAAGATCCGAAAAGACCACAGAGAAAACTCGACCCTTCCCAAAATAACCAAAACCCTAAGACAAGATAAGGATGATGGGAATGATAAAAACCAGAAAGGCAAAGACAAGAAACAATTGGGTGATGTAGATGAGAAACTTAACAAAGGAAAGGAGAAGAAAGACATAAAGGAAGAAGAGAAGTTGGAGAAAACAAAGGGAAAGCAGCTTTCGAAACCTTCTACAACTATTCACAACACAACAGAGACTTTGATGACCACCAAACAGTCCAAGACATTAGGTGCTAAAGTTATGGATAATACAGCAAGAGCTTCAGTAGGCATAAAAAGTAAACCAGGAAAAGCCACTGGGGCAGAATTGATAAAGGAAATTGATATTTCTGAAACTCTTTCTAATTCTTCGGAAAAAAACTGGACCAGAGCAGATCTTAAAGACACCAACAAAGTGGCAGCTAAACCTAAACATGGGAAAGTTGTTTCTCCAGAGCTGGGGCAAGACTATTTAAAAAGTAAAATCAATTCAAAAGATGCAGATTCTACTAACTTGTGTTTTAGGTATTCAGACATAGCTGTGCCAAGTGAGACTGAAAACAATCTGATGGGCATTTGGAGACCTACTAAATCGGAGCCAAGTCAAGGATTATCGAAGAGTTGGAGCAATGTAAACATAAACGTACCTAAGACTTCTCAAAGTTCAACCACCAACCATCCAAATTTGAGTTCATTTTCACAAGCTTCTTTGGAAACAACTGTCGAACCAACAGGCACTAGTTGGGCGCTTCAAGCACATCAGCCTTCAAGCAATGACCACAGTAAAGTTACCACCATATCTATCTCTTCTGTCACCAAGCCATGCAAGACAATTACTACTGTAGAGCATCAGAGCATCATCACTGCCCCAAAAGCACAGAAGGTCTCAGATAATAAGGACAGAGAGGATTCATTGTTTTCTTTGTCCACTTGTGCAACAACTTTGTCTATAGTAAATCAAACCTCAGAGGTTTCTGGAAGGTCAAGTAAGGAGCAAAGGAACAACAACAGTGAAACTGAATCTGATGGATCTCATTCCAAGTCTTTGATCTCCGAACCTGAAGAAAATCTTGGGTCTTTCAGCAACCACAGAAAGTCTCCATCAACAACTACTCAAAAAACCCAGAAAACTACCTATCATATAGATGCATGGAAGAACACTGACAACCCAG
Organism: Anabas testudineus; assembly: GCF_900324465.2. NCBI lineage: Eukaryota > Metazoa > Chordata > Actinopteri > Anabantiformes > Anabantidae > Anabas > Anabas testudineus. The sequence goes on from NC_046627.1 coordinate 13,139,160, forward strand.
GAAGGAGTGGCACAACTAATATATTCAGCGTCACAGAGTCGACCTCAGTTCCATCTACAGCGACTCCAGATCAAAGACCTTTGACAAGAAGCTTTGTCCTTCACAACATGGACCCTGCAGCCCTTAATGAGGGTGCACAGTATTCATATCCACCGCCTCCTCCTTCATCCACTCCAGTCCTTCTTCCTCCACCGTCCACATACCTTATGCCCCCCTCCATTGTCACCAACAGCACAGCAATCAGTGACCACCTTATCCCAAGGACGAGTTTCCATCCGGTGAACCTCAACTTAAGGTACTAAAGTTCTCATAGTTCAGTACATTGGAACGTGGATGCTTCAAGCTACAGAGAAGCAGGTAACCTTGTAGGCTTCGAATATGTGGTTATTTTATCCAAATAATGTCAAACCCAATCAGAGGAAAGCAGTATTGTCCCAACCTTTTCTGTAACATGAAATGCGATTGTGTTTCTGTTTTTGTCGTTGTGTTTTCTCAGTTGTTGTTGTGTTTTCCAAAAAGTTGTGGCAAGATGTGTGTTTTGAAATATGGTAGGATGCTTTTCTGTGTGTGTTTTACAGGGGTGTGGACAAGCCAAGGGATCATGGAGCCATTCATAGTCGACTGGCCCAAAAAGCCTTTATCAAGCCACATTACAGCATCAACACAGGTTATTAGTCTGTTTTTCATTTTGTTTACAACAGAATCAGAACTGAATATTTACTCTTGTTAAAACTCTCATTTTAGGTTTCGGATAAGAATCTTATCTGCGAGCAGCCCTTCCTGCCTGATCACAGTAACTTTGGGAACAGCAGCAGTGTTGGAATGACCAAGAAGAACATCCATTTCCCAGATCTACGAATCTCAGTGCTGCCAGAGCTCAGAGGAAGAGAAGGTACAAACAAAAACACACACACACACTAAACATATCAGACCATTGTAACAACATTTAGTAAGGAAAATAAATCCAGTGGAGTATGAGAAATTATGAACCACACTTTTGGAAAATCCACACAAATATTACTTAAACTGGAACTTCACTGTTCAAACACTAAATAAAGTGATAATTCCTATAATGTTTTCCAGGCAAACACAACAAAGGCATCACCAAGGATCTTTGGAAAGACAAACAACCAGTTCCCCATATTTCTCCATCAGAACCACAGCAGTACAAACACGACAGTACTGATACACACCAGACACCAAAACATTCATCATAACACACCTGTTTTGTTTTCTGCTCCCTTTCGAAATTTCTTTATTTTAATTTATCAGTTCATACCAACCAGCATGTCAAAATAAAGAATGCTGACTGTGTCCTGAAATAAAAGACCTGTTGCATTCGTCCTTATGCTGTTTATTAACATTAGTAGTTAGATAACTAAAAGAGTAAAATTTTAAACCAAATATTGATGCACATAGAAGGAAAAAATATTAAATACAATCGTCTTCAATCAAACAACAGATAGGAGTTCTACATCTGTAGGACATTTTATTAAGACAGTTTGACAATTGTATTATTTTAATGCACAATAACCAATTAATTACTTAAACTCATTATTTAGTGACATTAACGTGGTGCAGGTAGCTACAACTGCTACAATGAAATCTAAAAACTGTGAAACATTTTCAATCTAACTCAATTTCTATTAAACTAAAACATAACAAATACAAAAAGAACATTATTATATTTCATGATATAATTTTAAGACTCGTCACTTGAGTCCTGTGAAGAAAACAAACCTATTTTCCACCTGTTACTGTTTGTCATTTTTAGAGGTTTTGCCGCTGACTCGTCGCTATCTGATGTCAAACTGTAACCATGGTAAGGCAGCCTTCCTATTGGCTGAGAGAAAAAACTGTTCGGCGAATTAGCTCCATGTCCTCTGCTATTGGCCAGCAGGTAGGCGAGGAGGCGGGCAGCAAGGTCTGACTGGCTGATAGTGATTGGTTCTGCCGGATTTGGCTGTGGTCTGATCTTGTCATCTGGTGCGTTGGGTGGCGTCTGGACAGCCGGCTTTTCAGTCGTGGACAATAACTGTTGTAAAATTACACAAAAAGGGCATCATGTTGATTTTTTAAAATGTTATTCTTAAGTACCGACTAATGGTACTAACATCTGTAGTAAGAGGAAAGAAGCAAACTGAAGATGATTTAAGGCCCTTTAAGATCATAAAAAACAACGCTATACATTAAGTGGCAATTTGTAAGGTAAAAAAACTAATGTAGTCCCTCCTATTCTAACATTACAGAACTTATTATGTAGAGTTTGTGCTAGATTAAATGTTTACTATTGACTTCATATTAACTGAAGAGATGTTTCTAATATTTATTTAACTCTACATTTAGAAACACCACCTAATGAATGTAATATCACTGGTTTGTGTCTATTTGACACCTCAGAGTAAATATGACTATTATGTATTTCAACACCTCACAGAAAAAACCTGTGAAAATGCTGCTCCGACATGTTGGCAAATTTCATTCATTTAGGAAAAGTGTCAATATATGAATTCATCACATGTGAAGTAAACCAGCACTAAGCACGTACTAACACTGCACATTTAACTGCAGTTAAATGTATATATATGTGGGAATCACCTTTGTGGTGATGGGTAGTGGCGTGTTTTTTACTTCTGTTGTGGTGTCGGGAGTTGAGAAAAACTTGCAGGTGTCGTCCACGGCGGAACCATCAATCTCTGGAAAGTCAAAATCCAGTGGAGAGGACGGGAACTGAGCTAACGCACCCAAATAAAAAGTGTTTAAAAAATGTATTTGACCTTTGAAACATCTAACTGGTTAAAAAAAAAGGTTAGTTTTTTTTTTTAAGTACCAATACAACAATAAAAAATACTCACAGTCCTACTCTTACAACAAGTAGCAAGTTATAAAATTACAAATCAAAATGAACAGTGACTCCCATCAGTGATTTTCTATGACTGATGTAGCTGCCTGAAGAGGCAATTTAACTACCTTTATACAGTATGGAGATGGTTAATAAGGTGGTATTAAAAAAAAAGAAACTTTTTAAACATAAAACAAAATCAAAGATGAAAATTCTTGAAAACCCTACCAACTCAGATAAAGACTCCCCAAAACTAATTGGAACAGATAATCTTGAACACTGTGTTGGACACTTTCTGCTATAGATAAAGATAGTGGAGTAAAAAGTATAAAGCAGCATAGAGCAGAAATACTCAAGTACAAATACCTGAAATGTCATAGTATACAGTAAATCTCACTTGTGAAGATAATCTTCTTTTTTTTCTTTTCTTGCTAATGAAGCTACTAAACCACAGCAGATTTTTAAAACCCTTTGTGTCCCTGTCTAAATTTGCCTTCTGTTTTTTTTTAAGCAGCTTTCTTTATGCTGTTTAGCAGTGGCCCTTGTATCTGGGGTCAACAGTAACCGTAGCCTTTATACGTGCGTCTGTGCTGCTATCTGATCTATCGCCCTGTGCTGCATATTTCATGAAGACATGAGGTCTAAGGTGTGTTTTTCTTTTGTCCTGGTATTTTTTTGTGTTTGCTCAACATGACGTGCCAAAAAAAACAACATTGTTCCATGGTCTAATTATGACAGCCCCATTATCTATTTTCCATCTTGTACTCTACTAGGTATTCTTTGCACTTGTAATTAATTAGTTGGTAAAGACTGGGTTGGTACTCACCATGAGTCAAGTCAATGCTCTGAACTCTGAGGAGAAGAAGGATGAAAAGGACGGATGGAACTGTTAACCTGTAGGACATGACTATTGATGGAGAGAAACAGCAAATGTTGAGGAGTAGGAAAGAAAACTACTACAAAGGACAACAGACTGAAGTAGACGAGATGATGAGGGTGAGGAAGGACAAAAGAAGGGAGGGAAAGAGCGAGAAGAAGGGAGGAGATATGATGGGAAGAACAAAACGTCTAGACTGTAACATTTGTCAGAGCAGATCTGACAGGGTTTGTGGTTCTGAGTTGCAACAGAGTAAAACCCAGTTTATCCCGGTGTTTTGTGTTTTTTTAAGTTCATTCATTCGGTGGAGATTTACAGAGCAACATCTAACAGCTCACTAACAACGTGTCCTCCAGCAACACAAGTTTCATACTGCGTTTCCCAGTACTAGTACTAGTACTAGTAGTATTAGTATTCCTTTATTCTTCAGTCATGGCTTTTTCAGAGTAAGTATTGTAAACTTGAAGCCATGTTTCATGGATGACCTACACTCTGCACTGACCCTGAACGCAGCACACTAGCAGCTGACAGACAACTCATGCTTTGCCTCTATATTGCCATGTAGAGTCCACTTTGAACTTATTGCCAACATCACCACTTTTCTTTCAAACTAATTTCAATGTTTTGAACAAGGGAACTTGCTGTGGATTATGCCTTTGTTGTTTTCTTTGCTGCTCAGAAGCCATTAAACCTGACAGGTTTGACTTTCAGCTTAATCTTGCTTTTAAGAGCAGGTTGTGTAACTTTATTCCAGCAGAGACAAGTGAAGCATTAAACCACTTAGCTTTGTTTGATGATTCCCAAACAATTATTCTTAAAGTATGACACAAAGACAAGCAATCCCTATTGCTGTTTTCTACCTCCCAACATTATACCACCAGCAAAAGCCGAGCTTTGAAGTAGTTACTCAAGAACTATACTTAATCACAATTTCCAGGCACTTGTACTTTCACGATTTCCATTTTATGCTACTTTACTTTGCTGAATTTATCTGACAGCTGCAGTTCTAATAGTATTCTGAAGACAAACACATTGAATACTTACAGGCAAAGGATTTATAGTATGTTGTTATCTAATACTTTAGTGCTTCCAGTCCAGCAAAAAAATCTGTATTCATTTGGTCCTATATATGCTTTAGCATGATAAAATACTCAATTACAAGTAAATGTTAAAAACATCACACAAAAATGTGAACTTTTGAATACATAACTTTTACATTTTACACTTTACTTCTGGGCTTTTTTAAACACTTGCACATAAAAAAAATCAAAGCAATTGATTTTGAATGTATCTAGTATGTATCTAGTTACAGTTACAGTTTAATCTTGTCTCATTTTTATCAATTTAGCCAAATAGGTTTCTGAACAATTTAATTTCTTCATTTTGTGGAGATAAACCTGCCATTCTTTATTTGAGCTGGTGGCTTAGTGCCTTGCTCAAGGGCCCATTAAACAGTTTAAGGAAACTCTCCACTTAATGCACTTCCCACACAAAGGTCTTCCTGTTACACACAGCACCACAAAGGTGTGTGTCTGCCTGCATCTTTACAGCTAATGCAGGCTTCACTCGAGTGGAAGGAGACATTTCCCAACGTCATGTTCATGCTGTGACAGAGTTGCTAAGGAAGCGTTGTCTGTTTACTTACATACACACCTTCTGTGCACCAATACTTATCTGTTATACTTGTGTTTTCATGATCCTCTCCCATTATCTTGTCTTATCTAAACAAAATGAGGCAGATTGTTTTTTTTTTTCTTGCCATGCTTGTGGTCTCGCACTTGTTTGTGGTCTGAAACATAATATTTCTGCAATGAAATTCTGTATTTCAAGGAACTTGCAGTTTGACTTTTGGTAGACTTGACTTTAGCGATCCTCTGAATTATACGCCAGCACAAACATGATGTTTATATGCACAGTTTACAGTGAACTGTCTTTGCTTTTAATGCTAACTGTCAAAAGTTAGCATGCTAAAATGCTAAGCTCACCTAGTGAATATAATAAACACAATTCATTATGTTTGTGAACATGTTAACATGATGAAATTAGCATTTTGCTAAATGTTAATAGTTACTTTCATATCAGCTATGTAGCATTTCTAAGCTAACTCTGTCTCATTAAAATTATACAATAACATAGTGAAATGTAGAAGGTTAATATGAATAACAAGTCACAGAGACAAACATATCAGTAAAATGTACCCAGACACTTTTTTCACCTAAATACTTTCCTCTACTCCTGAATCTAAATATCTGATCTTGCAGTACAACATACAGTTTTGAAATTATTAACAGTCACTTGACATACACTGTTTATTAAACAAAAACTTTCTCTAACCTTAACTCTAGACTAAAACCAAACAGCAACTTTTATGATTGTTTTTCGATTTCGGATCAAGAGCGAGAGAAGATCAAGAGAACATTTGCTAATTATACCAAATGAAAGTGGCAGAAATTTGGCAAAGTTTAGAAATTCAGTTGTGCCGTCATGATATCATGTTTGGCAACACAACATTAAGTGAAGTTGAACTTAAAGTATGAGCTTACTCCGGTGCTTTCAATGGCAATGATGCAATGAGTATTCAATCTAAAAATCTGATCATTGATCAACAACTGTTAAATTGCTTAAAAATTTAAGTAAAGCAAAAATAACCATTTGATGGATCCAGATTTTCACAGGACTTTCCTGCACTTTATAAACTGATTTGTTACAAATTCATTCACCAAAGTCATTCACTTTAGATGTTGGTCCAGCTAAGGCATTCTTGGCACAGGTAATTGATTTAGAAAATATTTATTAAAGAAGTTTTCAACTTAATGTCATTAACTTCATCAGCAGATGATGTTATCATCATCATTTGACTTGAGCTTGTCACATCAGTACAGTGATAACTGGTGGGTGTTTCACTCCCTCTGCTGACAAATACCATGAGATGCGCCGAGTTAACTTCATTTGAACCATTTTCAAGATCAAATAATATTTTCATGCCAGTGTCACTGAAAATAATTTCAAAATGAACAATAATTAAATTCAAAATTCAAATTCAATATTTTATTTTCTATAAATTCAACGATATAAAAAAAAAGTCTTATTTGCCTGAAAAAATTGCTTTTTTTGCTTTGAGATTTAAAGTGCTGAATTATTCATTAATACAGTGAAATGCTACAGTGTTAGTATGGAGTGAATAAATAATCAACTTTTCTACAACATATCTATAAACAACAAATACAATTTTCCGAACAAGTCATCTGTTTTATACATCTGGAAGATTACAAAGTCATATTTTATCACATCAATCAACCATAAGTGAAAACACTTTATAATTACAAACATTTCCCCCCCAAAAAATAGTAGGATATACAACTGAGCTGCACAAAGATTTAAACTGCAGAGTTTTCTGCTTCTTAGATTCCCGTGTTGCTGATGGTTTAGGTGAACTTCCTGATAAAGCGCAGTTTGAGGTAAGTGATGGTGAGGAAGCAGATGATCATGATGATTAGTGCTAAGTGGTTCTGCCAAAATCCCCAGGTGGAGTAATCCACACCCTGATCCTCCAGAAACTGTTCTCCTGTGCAACTGGAAACATAGCACAAAGGCTTGCACTTTAATTCATTGGCATCTTCATCTCATCTATCATACTATCAAAGTTTTATATTATATATAATATATATATTATATTATATATAACTATAAGCCATGAAGCTTATAGTTTAAGAAATAAGCAACCAACTAACCAACTGTGCAATAAGCAAGTTGATTTTGTGCAACTTAGTAATAAAAAAATATAAAAGTGACACTTAACTCAAGTAACTCATTTATTTATTTATTGACCTTCACTATAATAATCCTTTATTAAAACAATTTCACTGGATCAAAAGTATTTTCTACCCATAGTACTGTGTAAACCAGTATTGTGTAGGTGCTTTATTGACCCAACACAGATTCACACTTTAACTATAGACTAACAACTAACTACTTAAATTAAAGATGAAAAAAATCATTAACTAACCACAGTATGTAACTCACTTCAACATATTTTTTATTGTCATTGAAGGAGTTACAGCATTTGTTTGGCAACTCTCTAAATATAGAACATATTTTAAAACTCTGACTTAAAGAAAACCCCAGTAGTTATATACAACATAATATATAAACAAGGTGTATAACTGCAAAGGGATGATCTAACAATTTAATTGTAGTAGTGCTTTAATCTCCAGCAGGAGGCGCTGTTACTGTGGCAAAAAAATGAAGTATGTGTTGCCAATGTGATGCCTGACTTGAATGACTTAAAACACATCATACACATATGAATGAATATCTATTGATTGTGTGTGTGTAATTTTAGTTTCTTACATGGGTTGGTAGGCGCTGCCGTTTGACCCGTCACAGAATTTCAGCCCAGTGAACTCATTGATTTCCAGAGCCTGGAGAGAGACACAAAACACAAATACACCATGAATTCAAGTGTACAGTGTTTGCACTGTTTAAAAAGGAAACAAACAAATACTGTTTGAAATGTTCTGAAAGCCACAATAGAATAAATGCACAAACAGAAGTTGCTGTTGGAGAAACTGAAAGAAACAGATTTGACTGTAGGTGTGTATACGTACAGTGAGGCCATATCGTGGTATACTCAAGTATTTTAACCAAGCAAGCCAGGGAACAATGGAGGGAAGATTCACCAGTAAACCTGCAAATATCTGCAATAAAAATAAAGAGAGAGGGTAGACAGGTGACATAATAAATTTACATGAATCTCTTTATTCAACACAATGCTGATAAAGTCTGTTGTTAAAGCTTTATGTGTTAGTGCTGCATGATTATAAAGGAGATAATTTATCATGATTAACACTTCACTTCACTTGTGCTTTTTATTCCAATATAACACTTAATTCTTGTGAAATTAACTCTTTTCGCCTCCAAAAACATCTATGGCCCATGCAAATACATGCATGAAAAAGACATGTATGTGCTGAATGACAATGGTAAAAAAAAATTTGAGATAACTGAACACTTTCAAAGATAATAGTGATCAATTGAATAAGTGTACAAGTAATATAATTATGAGATAAAGAATAATAATTGTATTTTGAATTATACAAATAATTTGTATACGTCACCATCATAAAGACGCAGGCAATGGTCATGAAGATGTTTGCGATGGCCACCACTGTCTGGTCAGCTGAGATGGCCAGAGCCATGGAGGTGGCTGTGTAGGCTGCCAGAATGACGGTAAACATGAAGAGGAAAAAGGCCTCTGCTGTGGGTTTAAGACCTATATACACATACAAACACAGAAAAAAAAATTAAGTAGATACACTAAAAGCATAACTGATAAATACCAATTTCACTAAAGTCAGTCACTTTAAGAAAACTGTTTAAAAATGAGAATAAACTAAACATTAACTCAAATTGATGTAAATATACACAACAAATACACAGACTATGGTCTTAAATGTAGAGACTAAGTATAGAAAAAGATCAGAAACATAGATTTATACATACAGTAGCATAATGTGGTTATGTTACACACCAATCATGAAGTACGCCACGCAGGTGAAAACCATGGCGGGTATGGTCCTTAAAGTAATGATGTCAGACAGGATCTTAGACAGGAAGTAGACAGACAGCCTGTAGTAACCGCTGATATACTCATGACTAGAGAAAGAGATAAACACGTTAACAGTAAAAATGAACTTTATCTAGCAGTATCGTTTTAATACTTTAATTTGCATATTTAATTAACTAAAATAAAAAAAATAAAAAAATGAAGATGTCCCAAGAAGTATAAGCTTGTATTTTAGTTTGTTTATAGTTTGTTTTGGGAGATGACATGAAAAAACTAACATTATATGGAGTTGTAGTCAAGCTATGGTTAGTGTAGCCTAGCATAAAAACTAGCAGACAACTCCTCCAAAACAAAAATTGATATTTTAACATTTGCAAATATGAGTAAGACAAATTAGATAATTGTGTAACGAATCAGAATTAAGTGTTGTTGGAAGTATTTTTATTTTTTTTAAACTGTGTGTGTCAGACCCACATGAAGAGTTTCCTCTCTGAAATGAAGAGTTCAGCAGACGACAGGGAGCTGAAACACTGATTCACAACGATGAAGAAGAGAGCGCCAAACCTGAAAACACAACAATCCATTACACAAGTACAAGTTTACTGCTACAATGATATTGGTAATACTACTACCACAACTGGTTCTACTACTGATAGGAGCTACTGTAAGCTTTCTTAAACTAAAGTTACAAGGTGGTGCTGGTGAAGACAGTTTTACACATTTTACATTGTATAATAAAATACCTGTTCTGAATTCCACTCGAATCATTCTTGACATCAAAGAAAATGGCTCCTACAACCAGGGCAAGGAACAACGTTACCGCTACCTAAAACAGGACAAAACAGCTTTAATTAATACTTGTCATTGTAGTGAATGAACATTATTATATTATTTTATGGACTGAACCCGTTCATCTGTTTCCATTTGTTTCCTGTCTATAAATTAAGCTAAGCTAACCAGCTAATAGCTGTGGTGTCAAATTTATTTGAAAGACATGAGTAAAAATTAAATCTTTGTGTAATTTACAGTCATAAAGCATTTAATTGTACATTAATTGTAATTGCTAAAATGCTAAAAGTCTGTTTCAGATACCTGATGTTCCAGTTCCTCTTGTCAACTGCATGCCAATTGGACAAATTTTAAGCACTAGTTTTTCTTTTTATCCTCTGATTTTGTTGGATTTTTTATTTCTTGTGTGTATACATGGAAGTTTCAGTTGATATCATGCTACACTTCAGAGATTTGCCAAACTGATACTATTCAGTACTAAAGGTTAATTATTAAATTAAGTTCTCCTTCTACTTTTGCAAAGTTTGCTTCATGTTTCTACCTGGGCGATGGAGGTCTGAGGATTAAGCATGATGTTTTTAAATGTTCTCTTGAGAACCCATCTGAACTGTGTCAGGAAGCTGGTGTTGTAGGTGATGGTTCTGGAAGGAGCAGTAGTGGTCAGCTGCTTTCCCCGAATTATCATTTCTGAAAGAGAAAAGGGGGCAGAATTAAATTATGGATATTACTGCCTAACAGTGTCAAAGGTTGATCACCTCTGTACCACATAATATTGATGCAGTAAAAAGGAGCCTCAACCATCAACCATCAAAGTATTAACTGTATAAATGAACATGCTTTTCAAAAGTTGGACATCTATATTGTAAATCCTTTATCTGGATTTATCTCTTTCATGACCTGTAAGGCATAATCATCGAAATTTAAAAGAGTAAATCTTTGAAATATTTTACTTTATAAGAATGAATAAAGAATATGAGTTAAACTCTTTGAAGCAAATTAACAATTATAATAATTTGCTCAGATGCACATATGTGGAGCCATTGTCCACTATTGCGTAACCCACAATAGTGTTCAAAGAAATCTGAATAATGGGAAAATGTTTAACTTAAAAAAAAAAAAAAGCGCCCCATTTTCACTTTCACAAAAAAGTCTAGAATATCAATTATTTTCAAGGGAAGTGGCAACTTTTCTCCAATACCACAATAATTTAGTACATAATGGAGTAATTGACCACCAAAAAAAAACTGAAGAAAAATACTGTATATTTGTTCATGGCGTGGATTCAGCTGGTTATTCTTCAACCAGTACTTTTGCAATACTTCTTATCAGTGTTTGATAAGACATCTCACTCTGTGTTTAGTAAATTCAAATTAACTTTATCTTCTTAAAAATATATCAGATGACACATAATGAGATTCTATCCATGATGGTTTTGTACCTAGCTCAGCTTTGGTCTGTTTATAGTGGTAGCAATTGATGTATTCTTCCACTAGCTTGTCCTCGATCCCTCGCCTGGATATTGACACAGAGTCTGAATCTGGATCTAGATCTGGACAAAGAAGAAGGTGTCATTTGATTTCTTATTAAATAGTTTTTCATGTTTTTTGGTGACATCATGCAACTGTAACCAGCCTCGTACCTTCAGCTTCCATTTTGCTGAGGGCAACAGAAATCGAGTCTCCATTGATCACATCCAGGAAGAAGTCAGCAGGGTTATTGTGGGGCTCACAGGTGTATCCTGGGAAATTAAGTTCCAAAGTAAATTATATAAATCACCTTTACATCAGGTTAAATCAAAATGCATAAGTTAATCTTGTGTTTTTACCAATGTCTGAGAAATACTCCAACGCGGTCTGTGCAGGGCCATGGTAAACCTGGTTATGTGATATATTATGGAAACAAAAGTGTTAATGAGTCACGTAAACAAAATAATAGTCACATTAGCTGATGTGCATCTGTTTGTTTATAAATGCATATATAATATTAATATTTTTCAATAAGAAGCAGTTGTGAGTGACCAGTTTGCCGTGGACCAGCAGCGTGAGGCTGTCAAACAGGCGGTAGATGGAGTATCGTGGCTGGTGGATGGACAGGATGATGGTGCGACCGTTTCTTGCCATCCTAAAGAAACAGGGTAAACTGGTTAAAGCCTGGTTTGTAGATGTTTGGATCTCAGCTAGTGTTGTGTGGGTAATGACTATTGTGTGATAGAAGCTCAGAAGGAGGAAGTGTGATGTTGTTGTGGAAGTCAAGGTGGATATTTTTGGTGATACTTGTATGTGAAAGAGATTAGTTGTATAATTAACGGAATTCCTGTATGAATGAAGCCAGGTATTATTCTTGTTGAGTTGATAAAGACCAAAAACAGGTAGTACACAGTGAAAATTGGACTTTATCAACTTCAAATAAAACCTTTTTCTGCTCTCTAACTGCTGAGGTTTTTCGTCACCACAAAGATTAACTGTGTAGGTGTGTGTATGCACCTTTTGAGCAACAGCAGCACAGAGTTAGCCGTGCTGGCATCGAGGCCTGTGGTGGGTTCGTCCAGGAAGAGGACGGGCGGGTCGATAATCAGCTCCATGCCGATGTTCGTCCTTTTCCTCTCTCCACCGGAGACTCCACGAATCAGCTGGGTGCCCACCTGAACACAACATACACTTGTGATGGTGTTCACTGATTTAATGTATTCACTAGGAAACTTCATCCTTTCTCTTTTGTTATGTTTTTTTTTTTGTTTAACTAATTAAAATTGTCATTTTAAACAGTTTTTATTCCAGAGCCATTGCTGCCTTGAACTCTGCTAAAACTATCTGCAATGTTACGCTGCTAAATCAATATTCAATATGGGAAGCTGTATAATAATTGCAGGATGACTGAGTGTGTGTAGGTGTGTATTTTAGAGTTTTACTCCATTTATTTGTTCTTTTCACTCGCACTAAAAGGATTGCATTCAATTTCGTAGTACTTGTGCAATGACGATAAAGATTCTATTATATTCCTTACATTTCTTATCATAACTATTGTTGCCCTTTGTCACTTGTCCTTTTAAACTTTTAATTTTTGTCACACACACATTTTTTATCAGTTTTTTTGCCTTTTATTCTTCATTTTATCACTCCTAAATCACTAATGTTGTCTCTTCTTTTACTGTCATTCTTCATCACTCCCTTTCTTCCTCACTTTCTCCTCACCCTGGAGTTGGCTACTCGGGTCAGACCCAGCTCCTGGATCAGTTTGTCAACTTTCTGCTCCTTCTCCTGCTGAGAGATGGTTGATGGAAGACGAAGTGCTGCAGAAAAGCTTAGGTTTTCCCTGACGGTCAGAGTTCCCATCACAACGTCGTCCTACAAAAACAAAAACAGAAAACTATGTGATCAAAACAGTCCATGCTGAAAAATGGTGTTTTTCTTCAAGAACACAAAGACTAGATATAATTTTGGGTGGAGTTTCGTATGCCTCTAAAATTTTATATATACACACAGTATATAAATACACACATTTATATATGTGGTATATACATATATATATATATATATATATATACCACATGGGACTAAACCAGAGTCAACCTATGAAGCCCATCTTATGTTTTGTGCACTTCCTTTCTGCTTGGACCAGGAAATTCTCCTAAATTAAAGCAGCACTACTGTTTCCTGTCACAGAGTTGCCTCCTGTGGATCCAGCATCCTGTCTGTCTTCCTGTCTCACCCACCTGCACAACATATCCAGATAAACATTTAAAGTTTGGAGGCTGGGGAGCTCCGTCAATCAGGACTTCTCCTGTAAGACCTGCAGGGTCCTTCCTGGCTGCCAAAACATCTAGGAACCTAAAAGACAACAATTTACTTCAACAGTCCTGACATCATCTGTAAACGTCACAGGTTATTTCCAAAGCAGATTATCTTATAAGATCCACAGGAAGCAGAATGTGAAACATAATTTATGATCATGACTAATAACACTACTTCTCTGACAATACAATTTTCTGTTACACGCCAGGACAGGAGCAATGTGTGAACATATCTCGTTAACTTCTTACATAATAACAAACATAATTCATGACACTTACGATGACTTCCCACTTCCGGTTGCACCCATAATAGCGTTCAGACCTGGTTTCATGATCCCACTGAAAGAAAAATAGTTAGATTACATCAATATAGTAATATATTTAGAAAAAAACTAACTTTTGTCTGTTCTTTGCCAGTTTAAAGTATTGCAACTATCACTCTTATCAATGTTGAGTAACTAGTATGTGATAACCAGCAGCTACTTAGCAAAAAAAACAGTTATTATTTTATCTTATTTTACAGTTGGCTCCTACAATGAAGACATAATCTGATTATTATTGAGGTTTGGAGGTGCAATTTAATTTTGTCACATATTGCTTATTTTTTAAGAGCCATTTCTCTTTTTTTTTTCCTTATCTCATTACTTTAGTTTAAACTGATAAGGCACTTTCCGTTCTTTTTCTCTTTTTCCTCCATGTTGCCACATTTTTCAGGAACTGAAACAGTTTTGAGGTGTTTTTTTTCTTAGCAAACTGAGAATATAGTGAGCTTTTAGTTTTTTATTAAATTGTTTTGCAATAGTCTGATTCATGGTTTTGTTTTTTTGCTGACTCAGACAAACACTGAGAACTTCCTCCTTTAAGCACCAACCATTACTCAGGTAAATTCAAGACACATGACCTAACCTATTAAAAACACTGAAACCATGATGCTGCAGTTTAATTTCACCTCGTGAAGAGAGTGAGAGATGGAGGAAGTATGCAAATCAAATATAGTACTTGCATAAAAGTGAAAGTACTCCAGTACAAGCAAAGTACAACTTAAAGTTATGTTTTTAAGTTGAAGTAGTGAGCGCATACTTGAAGTTCAAAAATAGCATTCAGAAAAAGTATTTCACTAAGAAAGTTGGTTTATCTGGGAATCAAGTGATTCATGTACTTAAACCGCCAATAACAGAGATTGAGAAACACAATGTGACAACTTCCTCTGTTCAATGTCGATCAGGCCATTAGTCAGTATGTTTCATAATCCTGTTAACAATAGCAGATATGAAGAGCCTGTTCTTTGTTTCATCCCTTCTTTTTGAAGGGATGGCTGTAGCTCAATAGGTAGAGAGCAGCTGTCTGCCAATCACAGGATTGGTGGTTTGATTCCCAGCTGCCATGTCACATGCCAAAGTGTCCTTGGGCAAGATACTGTACCCCAAGTTGCCCCCAGTGAGTCAGATCAGCTGAACAGCAGCTCTGCCATCGGTGTGTGTGTGTGTGCTTGTGTGTGTGAATGGGTGAATGAGACGTAGTGTAAAGTGCTTTGAGTGCCAGCTAGGTAGAAAAGCATTATATTAGTGCAGACCATTTACCATTTTTTGATCTTATGTCTGTCTCAACCATGGCAGCAGAAACACACCAAGGTTTGAGAGGTGTAGTTTTGTCCCTCAGAATATTGTTTCACCTGAAAAAATATTCAGGTGCAGAGAAGTGGCTTTGGTTAAATGGTAACTACAATGTAGGTAAAGTACATGCCATTCAGCTGCCAAGCGGAAGAGCAGCGACCTGCTGTTAACTTGTTTGAGTAATCTGCAGGCATCTTTCTCACGTGTACAGATTTACTGAAGTAGTAAATGCTCCTGAGTATCTGTAAACACTCAACTTTAACTCAGTATAACAATTTTCCTGACTAAACCTACCTTCAACTTTGACTCAGGCTAGTCAATGATTACACACGCACATACACACACTGAACAATAAAATACCAGAGATATTACCCACTATAAACATAGTGCATACAGACATGCTCACTGCACTTTGACCAATTGCATTTTTCATAACATACACACATAATCAAAAACTTTGACCCTTTTCATAACAGATTATAATCAGAGACTTTGGTCATTTCTAGTCATGCTGTATTACTAAAGAATATCCTGTTTTAAGTGCAAAGGGAAAAAATTTGGGGTTTAATTTTTTTCTTGACAATTTTTTTTAGATATTTTTAAACAAATCTGATCTTAAACAAAACAGCTAATTTAAATTATTTTTTTAAAAACAGTTTAAACTGGAAAAAAAAAAAGAAAAAAAGACTATAGATCTATGACCATCGAGCTAACAGTTATGTAAGTCAGCACACAACAACAATGCTAACATGCTAATGCTAAGCAGGTCTGATGTTTACCTTCTTGGTTTAGTGTTTAGTGCTAATTTGTGCTAAACACAAAGTACTGCTGGTTTTCAAATAACAATCACATAGATTTTAACCTCATGGTGGATCAAGAAAAGTCAGAGGGTAACCAAAGCAGAGAAGTAAAAGTAAGAATTAATCATCTTGAGACCGTGAATCTGTTGTAAGTTTTGGGGTAATATATTAAAATGTGACCTTCTGCTGTCAAAGGATCACGAAAGCCAGTAGGATTCAACCTTTGGTTATAAATGTCTGTACAAACCTTAATGGAAATAATATATCTCATGGTTGTTGACTGTTTCAGTGTTGACCAAAGTGGTGAACTGACTGACCTGCAGTCATGATTCTAGTGTGGTTAATAAAAATAGAAAACAATCTTTATCCCTACCACTATAGTGGCAAACAGCCAAAGTGTGCATGGTCATATTTCTTCAGGTTATAGAGAACCAACATGTTTCTGTGAATAACACCCTGAACTTTCTCAATCAGTCAAGTATCAAAGGTTTGGAGAGAGTTCAGCATCCGGTCACCATGTCTGTTTGTTGGTTTAAGCTGATAGTCAATGTTTTCATACAAGCTTTTGTATGCATGTGCATTTGTGCCACAGAGGAAAAAACGGGAACCCGAATCCCTGGACAAAGCTAACTTCCTTCCTAATGTATGTGTGTATGTGTTTGATCCAAGTGGGCCTTGATCGTGTCACGTTTGCCTCTCGTATGGGCCTCCCGTCAGCACGTAGCCAAACAAACACAAAATGACTGCACAGGCACCTCAGCTTACCAAAAATCAGAGTTCAAACTGAGTCACCTGGGAGCTGGATTTTGCTTTTATGTCTTTGAATTAAAAAATGAACAGAAGTGGTGTTTGAATGACTGCAGGTTGCAAATGGTTTGCAAATGTGCTAATGAGCATGGTCACAAGTCAGGTTTGTTGAGAAATCTTGTCAAGCTCCTAGAACCAAATACGTAATCTTATTCAAATTTACATGCATAGTTTTGGTTTTGGATTTTGTGTCTTGAATGAAGGTGAAATATCACTTACATGTTAATCTTAACATTACTACTAATGCTGATTAACATACAGCAAATTAAGACATTTAACATTATACAAAAAGAAAAAGGTTAAATGTCATTTTTGACCCAAAACTCCACAGTTTATTAATTTATTTAGGCTTTTATTTTAGGCTTATTAGTAGTTGTGTGGATTTCAGTTCACTCCTTTATTCTTAACACATTTTGTGATTTAATCTTCGCTTGTTTACACATATAAACACAGCTGCCTACAAGAAATACGATTGTTTGGAAGAAGATTGGTTTGGCAGCACATTAGCAACAGTGCACTCACTTGAGGTCAATGAGGATGTCTTTGGTTGCAGCCTTCTTACAGGAAAAACAGCTTCCTCCCTGTTTGACCTTGTAGTAAATGCTGTGGAAACTGACAGTGGCACCATGCCGCTGATGTCCCAAATCTGCAGACTGAAAAACAATCAACTCACCCCAGCTGACATAATTCTAAAATCTCTACTGTTAGCATCAAGGGAGTACGAAAACAAAGTTTCCTTCTGCAATTAATAAACTTTTAAATATTTAAGGAGAGAAAGTAGAAGGTACCTGGTGTTTTGAGGCTCCATTCAGCCCAGGATCCATCTTCTCTTGGTTCTCTGAAATCCTTTAACCTTTAACACTTCACAGAAATATTTTGCTGTTACTAAAACAAAGTAATTTCCAAAATGTAAAAGTCAATTTCAATATATTAAAATTCAATATATGAAATTTGACCATCCATGTAAAAGAATGGAAAGCTGAACATAAATAATTAAAAGTAAAATTAGACAAACTTTGTTGATTCAAGGGGATGTGCCAGAAGATACAGAGGTTATTTTAATGTATCCATATTATAAACATATAGTATATAAACACACAACATTCACATGCAGGCTGTGTTTGACACAACTGATCATAAAATTCTGTTGGATACATTGGAGGCATTAAATGGGTACAGCTGGCTCTGCTTGAAACTGATTCTCATATCATATCAATTAGGTCTTGAGTTTCTGCGGTGTGCTTGCCTTGGTCGATAAAAAGATTCATTTAACTGTTATGCTAATGACACAGCTGAACGTCCCTACTGCGCATATTACCAAACTTGTCCAATCTTGTTTCTTATGAGTAAAAATGCAAAAATGAAATCTTCGTTCAATTTAAGTGATGTAGAAACTATTCATGATCTTATCTCTTCTGGCCTTCATTATTGCATCTGTTAGAGATTTAAAACATCTAAAACCTGTTCGGTAGAGCAGGGAGGTTCAACCACATTACGCCTAGTTTTTATCTCTCTATTGACTCCTTGTTTTAGGATTGAGTTTAAGATTTTTAACTTTTTAACCATGAATTCAACTAAAATGCCCTGCATGAGGAAATCAGACTGTCTGAGTCAGCTTCATCTTTTAACTCTTGTCATGGAGGTCTAATACATTTTAATCAAATTGCCTTTCCTCCTTCCATGTGTTTTTAGTTTAAATAGTTTATTTTTAATGATTTAGTCACTTTAGTTTGTTATAGTTATGTCTGTTTTTATTGTCCAGTACAATTATTATTAGTAGTAGTACTAGTAGCAGTATTAAAGACAAATACATTATCTACTTAGCTAGCTTCTTACTGACAATAACATATCAGAAGCCATGAAACCTACAAACAACTACATTATTTTGGGGTTAGATTATTTGGAAAAAGAAACACTCTTTCACTAAATGCTGAATTTGGGGAAATTTACAGTTCTTTACTCAACAGTCCATTTAATCAAAGCTGTCCTATAATAAAGTGAAAAATACTTAACACAGTATCTAAAGTAGTATACACACACAGTGAAGACATTGAATCTGTGTGACTTAACAATTATGTTTTTCTACTCTAAGTGACCAGGGTTACATATAATAATTATAATGAATTCTATTATTTGGTATTTTACCAGTATGCTACACATGACAAGCTACCCTGATGTTATGATGAAAATCCATTAAAGTGCAGAAACAGCTGTGATATTAATCTTGTGGTAAGACTTACTATACTGCAGAAATACAATTACATGCAAAGTCTATATATTCAAAGTGCTACAGAATAAAAAGTACTGAGTCATTTGAGAAGGCTTATTGTAACTTATAATAAAATGTCACAAATTATAATATTTGAATCAGAAAAGTAACATTTAACTGTAGCTGTAGTTAAAATCATTGAAATAAATCACTAGTTACACTGAAGTTCTTGCGGACATGTACGTACCTTCCACCACTCATTTTTATGTTTGTGTTCTGTCCCATTCAGTCAAAAACAAAACCTTAAACCTGACAACCTGATGTAAACTGATCTTTCTCACAGCAGTGCAGACATGAGATTTATCTCTGTGACAATACACAGGCAACAACCAGAGTTCATTTCTCACCTGTCTTAGCCAGAAAATCCGTGTGAACAGCTGCTGACGGACATCGACAACCAGAGGACACTGACCAGGAGAGTGTGTGTACACAGACTGCAGAGATCAGAGTGCGAGAGCAGTTTGTTCACTGTGTGTTTTATGGCTGAGTCATGATAAGAGAAGAAGAGAGGAAGGCAGCAACCAGTGTGTGAGTCACGCTGCCTCTTCTCCCTGTGTAAGCATTTAAAATGAGACGTCAGTACATCGCTGTCGAATAAAAGTCCTGCATTACAAAATCCTTCTTAAAATAACCCATAAGCTTATTATTATTATTATGTTGCTTATACTTTTTTTTTTTTTTTAATCACAAAAAAAAAAAAATAGAAGCTACATTTCTGTTGGAGTTGGTGTGAACTTTATTTGTTTACTTTATAAGGTGTTGAGGTAAAACATTTACTTGCAGGGCAGTAAGACAATGTCAACCTGTTTTGATTTTTTTTAATCTAATAAATGTGTAAACCAGTTTTCTGTTGGAAATCTGTAAATCTAGTGTTTACATTTACATTTCAAATAAGAAATAAAATAAAATAAAACATTGCTACATCAAATTGAAAATGGCAGCTATTATTTATGAGCTGATTTGCATTAAACATAGGCTGAAATACTAGTATTTTGCATTTTATCAGAAAACAACATTTTAAGAGCTAAAATATTTTATGAAAAATAGTTTGCAGAAAAAGGTAACTACTATGTCAGATAGATATAGGTTTTCTCTCAGGGATCATGTACATAAACAATTTCATAAAAAGAGAATAGACACATTGCACCACATTTAGCTAACAGCTAATTTCAATCTGCAATTAGTTGGTGGGTAAACAGCGGTGAGTAAGTAAAAATCATACTTTTAGTAAAATAAAATCCACTCGTTGAGCCAAAAATGAATGTTGAAATACACATTTTCAAAAATAAAAGCAGACCGTTGCATTCCTTAAAAAAAGCAGATTATGCAAAAACAACAAAATGTCAATTCACATTGGCATTTTATGTCAATGTAAATTGACATAAAATGACATTAATATATTTAGTTTTCTACAACTACCTCCTCCTCACTTATTCAGTCTTTGTCTTTGTGTGTGGTCCGCTTGACCAAGTGTAACAGGACACTTAAGTTGTCTCACTGGATCATAAGCCAAGACAAAGCCTCCAAAATGTGTAATGGTACATTTAAAAAGTAAGTAAGTAAGTTAATCAAACACACAGGTTATTTACAATAAATAAACAATGCATGTGCTCTTACCAACAGTCTGCTCAGAGCCATACCACTGTGTCTCTGCCTCTTAGCCCCGCCCTGCAGATCGAACAATTACACAACTAAAAAGTAAAAACACCATAAAAAAGGAGTATGAGTACTGCAGTCTGAAACAAATAAAATATTTACTGGCATAAACAACACAACAGTTAGATTTAGACATAAAACTGCATATATCTGGATAAAACTCTTAATTAGGCTGTGATTGCTTCCACCTGGATGTTCCCCACACATGAAGATCCTCTGGTTCTGAGTCAATGTGGAGAAAACACGAACAAATACCTGCAGTTCTGCAGTTTCGTGGCAGAAATAACTGAGGGTAACTTAGTACACTTACGGAAGTAATGTACTCTAGCTTTGGGGTACTTTGAGTATTTATATTTTATATTTCAGAGAGAAAGACATCACTTTGGAATCCACCAGTCACCATAAGTTTGTGTGTCTGTTGTGTGCTTCAGCAGCGCCATCTGCTGGTTAGACCTCAGTAATGTACATCTAAATGAGCTTCAGCCTGTGTCAGGAACATTCAATGAAACCTTATACGAACGTGTCCTGTTCTTCTCATTTACTTTTAAAGTCACTTTTAAATGGACACATGTCCTGTTGCTGATTTCCTGTGCTTAGTGTACTAAAGCAGATTTAAACGTCCTCATTTAACATATATCATATATTCTAATGTCAAATTTAAAATAATAGTAATGCTAGGTAAATAATATATTCACATGCGTAAATGGAAACAAACTCTAACTTCTCAAATGCTTCTCAACAGGATGAAAAAGTTCAAAGGTCAGAGGATGCAGGATGTACTAACAGTCAGAAAATGACACCAGTCAAATCAAATGATCAATGTGACTAATCACAAATGTGCCTCAACATGTGCAATTTACAACTCCCTCTGTCCCTTAGAGCCTGATCCCGCTGAAGTGCATCACACCAGTAATGCACAACGGCACCATGCGACTAGTGCTGTTATGTAACTTGGCACAAACTGAACCACTCAGGTTATTTAAATCACCATTATTTACACTGTGCATATGTGGTTTGTAGTGTATATACAGTATACGATCAAAGTATCCTCCACCTACATCTGTGTGTATAGACAATTGTGTTTTTTTATGAATAAATGAATTCACGTGTCAAACAACTGAAGAGGGCCGGCCTGCACATGCTCCCAGAGCACTGGTTACATCATCTTATATATAATATATATACAAAAAAAGGAGGGAAAACAATCAGAAGCATTGGACACATAATTACAGCCAAATGGAAAGTCCTGGAAAAGAAGGAAATCCCTGGTGTACTGAGCATGAACATGAACATGCACAGAGGAACAGTATCACTTTGATCTGAAACCTAAATGTCTAAACTGTTAGATGCAACTGAGTACTGAGCCACAACAAGTGTTTAAATAAATAATTTGAATCCATTGATTCTTAATGCAGTTACACACAGTTCTAGCAACTATGTTCAGGAACATATCGACAGAAACTGACCAGGTCTGACCAATTATTTTAGAGAGAGGGTCAGAAAATGAGCTCCATAAAGGCTTTATTAAAAAAATTAATAATAATAATAATAACAATAAGTTACTTTTGGGACTGTAAGTCATCCAAAACTATGTCAGCAGTGCTCAAGAATAAAACTCTTAACCTGAAATGATGATTAACATGACTTCTTTAATTTCCTGTGTGCTGTGAACTTATTAGAAGTTAGAGCAAGATATTATTTACATTATCATGATTACGATTTAGTAACTGAACTCTGGTTTACAAATGAGCTAAGATCCCTTTTCTCCTTAAATCAGTGTTTTATTGTAACTATTATAATAAAGTAGACTTTTACATTGAGAATTGAGAAAAATCAACTCTAGTTGATCAATATTTATTTAAAATTTTTAAAAAAGCATCCTTTACGACAGCTCTCTCACTTATAATTCATAATGAATCACAAATATTGTAAGTAATAAGCAACTTATAATCGGTATTTATACCAAATAATTGCAGTTTTTACAACAACAACCATCATATTTATAATACATGGTAACGTGGTTATATAAAAAGTTTTTAAAAAGACATTCCAGCAAATTGTTGATTTTTTTTATAATTTTTCATTGTCAACAAACTAAACTGGTAAAAAGTAAACTACGTCTACTCACCGTCTATGAACCCAGGACCTGATCTAGTTGATCCATCTGTGCTGGACTCTTATTTATGCTGCTGCACTGGCGCTTTCCTTCGTGCGAAAACTGTGGACACTGTAGTTTATCTATAAACATGGTTTGCAGCGGTTCATCACCAGAGGAGCTGAACATTGCGTGGTACCTGTTCATTACACATGTAGACATGAGGAAGATTAGTAAAATGTGTAAACTCTAAATTTAAAAGCCAACCTTTAGGGGGCTGTGTTACCTGAAACTGTTTATTAATGTAAGAGATGGTGAATATGCAACTTAGTTTATTATTGTAGTGTGACAAAAAAATAATTAAAAAATATATATAATTAATTTATGTCATCGATCTATTATTTTTCATAATAATAATGATGTATTTTAATTGTTCTGTTCATCATTCATGTATAAACATAAGAAAAGTGTCTAGAACCTTCTGAGTCTGGCAAAGGTGGATCAACAGATTTTTCGGGGGCTTATGCCACCCCAGGCCACCCCTCTAACCTGCCCCTGTTAGTGGTACTATCACTTTCTCAGCTGTTTTAATACTTGAAGGTTAAATGTGCAGTTTCCAGATGTATAAGTTCATGTAGGAAACCAGAAAGCACCAACAGAGATATAATGAATGAAAATAGCTCCACAAAAAAGTAAAGTGTACCTGCTAATATCTAATTATCTCCTACTGTCATTATAAGTTATTGAATGTAAATTAATGGTAAATAATAATTATTATTATTATGTTAATCACATGCACCCACCTGTCAAAACAAATACAGGTTGAACAAAGTTTCCTGGTTTATAAAGTTCAGACTGTATTTATTTAATATTTCTAACCACATATACAAATGTATGTATTTCCCCCTCCTCTTGCTTGTACACTGTAAAAAAACTGCAGCTTAAATTCTTTAGTATAAATAACAGTTACATGTTGTTAGGTCACACAGATACAGACCCAACATTTTCAGAAGGTCAGCACACACGCAGTCGGTCACAAGGTTTCTAGGTCAGCGTCTAGAGTTTGTGTTAATGTGTCGTGTTTCAGTATTTTGTGTCACGTGCAGATTCTTCACGTTGAGCTACTGTGCGTCTTTGTGTGTTATTACACCTTCAGGGGCAGGTTGTGGTCATGTGAATGAATTTTAGGAATCTCAATGGTTTCTATATTTACCCAGTGAGACCAAAGTCCTCATCACATTCAGAGGGGGGGGAAGGAGATTCCTGTGACACTACTGGACGTCCACCATCACTCAGGACTAACTTTACAGCACTACGATGTGGTAACAGAGTTGTTGTTAAGTGTATGTTCAGTAATAACATATCAAAATTGTCCATGTGTGCAGGTAAAGTAACTACATATACAGTAAATAGTAGTGGTATTAATAAGAGTGTGTTAAGAATAAGTGTAACTATATAAAAATACCAGCTGTACAGTACGTAGATGAGCAGTGAAGCAGAAATTAGCATTAACTCAAACTGAAACTCAAAAACTGCAAAGACTTGATACAAATCAACAGCAACAACAGCAGAAACAGAAACAAAGTCAAGTTTCAGTTTAACATGTCAAACTTTACTCTTCCTGTTACACAGATCCTCTCCTGGATCACGTGTCTCTCAGGGGTCAAAGGTGAGAGTGTCCAATTCTAAAGTTTCAGATAGTTTTTATAAAGTAGTTTCTTTAAGTTAGCCACAAAGTCTCTTTTGATATAGTGTCTTTTAAAATATGAGGGCTGCACAAAAACAAAGAAACAACTTTCTTTTGTCTTTGTGGTCACTCGTCCAGTATGGAGGCTTGTCCCTCTGTCTCAAAACCTGATCTACAGATGCTGCCAAGCAGAGCAGACAGTGGGTAACATCTGGACAAACATGAAGACTACGTAAATTATTTTGGCAAGTAAACAGAAATAACACTGTACAGATAAATATTAAACTAATCGTGTCAGAAACTCAGTACAAATTCAACTGAATATTCTATATGTTTCAATATTTCCGTGATGCTTCCGACAAAACATTGTAGGCCACATTTTATTTCATAGCCTCATAGCTATAAATTAGCAGTATGTGACATGAGTCTAATACTGATGGTGGGATTGATAATAAGTTGACATGTTGGAGGTTGATGTTGAATTTACATGACAGCAGAAAAACATCTGTCATCACTTTGAGAAAAATACATGATGCATGTTAAAAAGATGATGATACATAAATAGTTTGTCTACCACGTATTAACAAACATAACGCAAACGAACAAACACTGCAGCTAACCTCTCTGTATATACATCATATTAACAAAGACCGTATTTACACTGTTGACGAGCCAGATGGCAACTAACCCAGAAAACCAACTGAAGAATTCGGGGAGTCTTTGTGGATAATTTTGAGTTTGAAAAGATCAAAATTGTTATTTATCCTTCAAATCCAAGTCATGTTAAACTCAGCTTCAGAGCTCCGTGATGTTTTTTATGTGAGTGTCGTCTACGCCCATCTTCCACTGGAAGCGAAGTTTCTGCTCATGCTGTAGACAGCAGTGGAGCTCTGATGTTTCCCCCAGGCTCCGAACGGGATGATAATAATGGTGGCGTTGTCCTCTGAGCCGTACTGCAGCGCCTTAAAACCACAGAACATATCATGAAGTCACTTCCCAACAACCAAATCGCTGATATTGTTCATGAGTCCAACATTGACATAAGATATTAAGTTTGACAAAAAAACTATATTTATGCACAAAATCATGTGTGCATGCATCATATGCAAACAAAACTCTCAAAATAGTTTTTAGGATGTAGTTACTCTGCAACCACAGCGACAGTAGACAGACGTAAGCGCTGACAGTTTTATCCACAGCAAGTCTTAAAAACTACAGTACAGTATGTGCCTCAAACTATGATTAACAGGGCAACTTCCAAACGTACAGAGCATTTATATGAGGACCTGAATTCAAACCTGTTTTGTTTGGTCTAGTTGACTCAAACTCTGCAGACCAAAACAACCACAGACAGACCTTTTATGAGATGGGATCTTGGTATAAATGTCTATATGAATATGATAAGTCAAGGAAACATGACCCCACGTTGACTCGGCCCAAATCAGCAAATTATAGCTTTACGGCCACATGGTTTGTAACAATGTACTTTGGTTTGTTTAGACCAAGTCTTCTTCTTGGTATCTACCTGCTGAGCGATGACGTCTGCAGCCTCTGTGGGGTCATGGCACTGCTTGATGATATCACAGATCTCCTGGTCACTTAGCAGGAAGTTGATACCATCTGTGGTCAAAGCCAGGAAGGAGTCATTGGCGGGCTGGACCTGCAGAGAGAAATAGAAGGGTCAGGGTCTCCTGAGCTAGATCAACACGAGTCTGGTTCATCTGTGCACCACTTTCACACAAACTGAAATATCTCAACACGTATTTGAAGTTTCTTTGAGACATTCATGCTGAGGATGAACACAATACCCTTAGTGATCTTATGGTTATCAGCTGGATCCACAAACACATCATTATTTCTACTTATGAAATGTGGATTTTTGCTCTTAGTTTTATGTAATAAGAAATATAAACGAAAGCAAAACATGAGCCCATGGCATAAAACATGAACTTAAACTAAGGAGCTAGAAAAAGGAAGAAAGTTCTTCTTCTTCTTGTTTTGTACTGATGCTTCCTCTGCGGCTTCTCCTGTTTCTTCCATGTTTTACTTTCTTAAATATTTGTTATTTAAGGGGAATTATATGATTTTTGATACAAGTATAAATGACTGACTTGACTCGTCTTAAAGGCTCATGGGTCAGATGAAGTGGCACTGGATCTCACGGTGAGTCGTTGTGTATCTGGTTCGGCGATGACGCCACTGGTTTTCAGGTGGAAATCCCCAATGCTGCGCGTCATGGCGAGCCGCCCGTTAACATTAGCCTGGCCCACACTGTTCCACGTCACGAAGCCGCCAAACCTCTGTATCCTAAACACAAAGACACAGATCTTCTTTAAAATGCTGAATCACTTATAGTTTATGAATTATTAGCTTTTTTCCTCTACATTTGTAATTGTTCCTTTAAGACCAGTCTGTGGCTTTTAATGCTGTCTGTGACTTACAGAAGTGTAATGTTAACATGTGTTTGGCTGATGTCCAAAGATAAACATAAACTCGCTCTGCTGTTACGTAACACCAGCTGCTTTAAGTCAAAGGGAAGACCAAACTGTGCCCTGCAGTTCTGCTCTCATTTCACCCACCGGATAAACCTGACCTCATGTCTACGCACAAAGGTCCACGAGCAAGGCACTGATTTGCTGCCAGCTGCAGCCTGACATACTGTGCACTCTATTTATACAGGACAACCTGATCAGCTGCTGCAGGGAAACCTGAACCCTGCTGCTCCAGTGTTTCTGCTGCTGCACTTCTTCACGCCAGACCTGAGCAAGGTTTGGACGCCGTGTAATTCCTGACCCAATCTGCATTACTGTCGTTTCTATGATAGTAGTGGTATTAACTGTAGGGCTAGTAGTACAATAGCTACCTAATATGGGTATGTGTAGTAGTAATTATGCTGTTATGACTACAAGATTTGCGCCACATATTAACAGTACTGTAGTTGTAGAAGTGTCAACAATAATCATAGGCCCAGCAATATGTTGTCAACTGGCTCCAATTTGAGAAGTCACAACAAGTTTATTTACCAGCTAATTAGTTGATTAATTAACACATTCCCCAAATACTGGAAAATGGGTCACGCTGCTATTACAGTGAGTGTGTACCGCTGTCTTTCATCCTTGCAATCAGGTGTGTGATCTCTGGTGAGCTTCTTGGCTCGTCCCTTCCTGCACAACATTGCTCGACTGTCACCGACGCTGCCCACCACCAGCTCCACACCGTCCCGTAACATAGCGACAGTTGCCGTGGTGCCGGCTGTCAAGAAGGAGGCTGAGGAAGAAGAGATGAACGAACACTTGCTAAATATTTTGTGCATGAATTAATGGCTGAATGAATGGATGTAGAAGAATGAATGCGTTTGAATCTCACCGTTGTTGAAGTAGCTCAGGTGTGAGTGCAGAGCCAAGTCAGCATTTAAAAAGGCTTTCTTTAAAACCTTCTCCAGATCATCCTCCTCCTCCAGGGCATCTCTACAAAATATTCAATACCTGTGTGAATGTAGAAACTTTTATCATTAGAAATGTGATTTTGAAAACAGCTCTTGTTGTTTAAACCTGATAAACTTTTCCATGAAGGTGTAGCAGTAGTCAGCAGCGTGAGGTCCGCCGTGGCCATCGAACACTGCGAAATACAGCAGGTTGTCTTGAATGCGGGCAATACGGAGACGATCTTCGTTCTGCTGCCTGAGCCCTAAAACAGATGCACTGCCAACCCGAGACAGACTGACCTGAGAGAGGGACAATTAATCACTTCACCGGTTATTTATCTATTTAACTTCTGATTTGGCGATTAAGCCACTTACCTAATATAGTCAATTTAAACACCAATTATAAATTAGTTCATTCATCCATATATATTTATTAGTATCATACATTTAATCCACACTTTTATCTTGTGTTAATCCACTCATTCAAAAATGTGTTTATCATTTTTATGTGCTTCTCGTCCACCCATCCATTCATTCATCCATCCTTTACCTGTTCCTCAATCAATTCATTTAATCATTCATTCATTGTATTCTCCATTTATTTCTTCCTTTCCTTTCTGTTATGCATTTATTCATTCACCTTTTCAACTATTTATTCATTAATTTGTCCATTTATCCCTTCATTTAGTCATCCATTTAAATCATTATTTCATCCATGTTGTATTCACCCAGTCATTCAGTAATCAGTACATCTATTTGTCCATTATCATCCATCTAATTCATCATTTCATCCATTCATTAGCTCATCTATTTATTAACACTTTGTTTCATTCATCTCTTTAGCCATGCATCATCAATTTTGTAATTCATCCATCCATCAATCAGTCCCTCCTTCTACTCTAGTTATCTATTTACCCTTTAATCTGCATTTGTTTACATTTTTAGGTGTTTCAGTTCATCCTTTCATCTACCCATTAATCATCCATGCATCCATTTACACCTCCTTCCATTTACCTGTGGAATAGGTTTTCCATATCTGATACTGGAGGGCAGCAGTATTGGTTCTTCTATCCTGTTGTCCCAGATACCAAAGGAGTCCCAGACCACCGGCCGGCCGCTGCCATCAGAGTGAAAGCGAACCGACCCACTGGCCTGCCGCACGCCCACCACCCCAAACAATGTCCCACCCACCTGTGAGGTGATAAATGCAGCAGGTTTGGTTTGTCACACACAGAATATGTATATTTATATAATATAGAGAGCCTCACCTGTGCAGAAGCCGTAGAGGGTTCTGTTGAGGATTGTATGGTGAGGAAGGTTTGTCTGGCGATGGCTGAGCGACCACAACGCAGAAGATTGAGCAGCACTGCAGACGACATGACTGACTGTCTTTAACAGCTGTGGGATTTAAAAAGAGGAGGAAACACTTTGCACGGGTGGCAAATTCCTGTAATTAAAAGGAAAAATACAATTTTCAAATCCCAGAGCCAAAGTCATGTTCAACCTGACTTTGCCTTCCCAACAAAACTTTATTTATGGTACAAAACATGTCTCTGTTACCATCGAATGTCCTAAAATCATCATCAGATCATATATTAACAACACAAATCAACTAGAAATAACAATGTGGGACTGAGATAAAGAAAACATAGACCTAGTAGAGATGGTCGGCTGACAGCTGCAGAGTTTAGTTCCTTGAGCTGGCTGACATTACCAAGGATCATCTAGCTCATATTCTCTCTACTTTCATTTCAATCACACCTTCCACTTCTCTGTATTATGTACGTGTACTCCACAAATAGACCTCTATGCCCTGCTGTGTTTTAGCAGTGTGCTGTATCTTAGAGGCCAGACTCTAAAAATACTTACTCTGATTTAATTTGAGAATGACAGATTTATTCAAAAGAGAAACAAAAAAAAAAAACACATTGGTTTATTAAAGCATGCTATTTAAATTAACAAATACAAAAATTGTGCATTTTAGAGAACCCACACTTCTCTAGTTCACCTAGTTTTTGTATTTTGTGAGTGCATCAGTGTAAACAAAAGTTTACCAGTGGTTTAATAAAGATTTAAACTCACGCTGCAGACCAGGAACAAATGCACGTAACATTATGTAATCACTTTGCTTAACCTTGACATTAAACTCCAGAACAGTGTGTCCACACTTGAACACATGACGCATTGTTGTTGACAAAACATTACAATGTGCATGCACATTTGTGGATATGCACACAGATGTGCAAGTTCAAGATAACAATATATAATATTTTCCTTTTTAGTATAGGAACAGATGAATGCTGCTCAGTCGTGTGTATATATATATATATATATATATAATTACCTTTAGCTTAAATGTGCAGAAAATAAGGACAAACACTAAAGAAACACATCTTTAAATTCATACATTAAAGACTACTTTATTCGCACACACCTACACCACAAATATAAAAGAAATGCTTTACAAATGTTTTGCACTTTTATTAGCTGAGTGCCATCAATGAGTGAAACCACAAACACAGAAGCTGCATAGAATGAATAAGAAAGTAAGAAAATACAAAAACTAAGTCAACATAAGTACAGGAACAGCCTAAACATACCACACACAGTTATAGAAAGTGGATAGGTGTGATGTGGTCACTGTGAACACAGCATAAGGTTTATGCCTCTTATATTAATATAGTTTTTAATATAATAATATAAGAGCCAAAATGGCGTCCCTTGCATAAACTCACCTTTGTTGTTTCTTTCTAATTGGTGGTTTTTCCCGCCGCTTCTGTCCCGTTTCCGTGGCAACAGGCGTCCAAAGTTCCACCAGCTGCCTCGAGCCGTCACGTCGCCGGATTTAAACCTGAGCCACGGCCGTCCAATCAGAATGCGAGGAGCCCTGACGTCAGCGCCCACACGGCGGAGGGGGCGTGTTTGTTTTTGGCGCGAAGCCAGGTCAACATGGAGGTATGTTAGTGTCTTTATCTACTGACATAGAGCAATAAAATTATAAAAACAAGAAGAAGTCGAAGGTTTTTAGTAAAAGTAACCACAGGGACATGCTAAATACAACTCACAACACAAGGCATAGTAAAGTTTTACAGTTATGTGACGAAATTCAACAGGTCTTTAGTTAAAATAGTGTTAATTACTCTAAAAAGACCAGTAACTCCTTACCCCACATATTCTGTCATTTATATTATTATATTAAATATGATAATTAGAGATTGGACACTGTCTCTCCGTAACATTCAGTAATGTTAGTCTTAGCTGGAGCTTTAGGCACTTTACAGTGTTTGAAATTGTTTAAAGAATTATATAGAAAAGCCAACAATCCCATTTGAGCAACCATTAGGCACAGAGGAGAGGAAAAACTCCCTTTAGAGGAAGAAACCTCCAGCAGAACCAGGCTCAGGGAGGGCGGCCATCTGCCTCAGTCGGTTGAGGTGAGTGGAAAGAGGAGAGAGAAAAGAACAGCAGGCAACAAGCAGCAAAAACAGGTCAGTAAAGCAGAGTTGCCACAATTGCTGCAAATAGCACAATTTTACTAAAAGTCTGTGCATCACGTCCATTCCCTCTACGACTTCTGTTTCTCATTATTATGACCAATTGTCTTGTAAATTATTTCATGGGGTTGTTATCGTTCTGATAACTTGCAGAGGTTTTAAGGGGAGCTATATTAAACAACATTTCTGCAAAGTGCATGTTCTCAGTGTATCTGGAGTGCAGAGTGAATAAAACATGGCAAAGAGACTGTTTTAACATGAGCGTGACTTTAATGTTTCTAAATAATTTAGTGTACCATCAACATCATGACTCAACTACTGCAGCTATAAAAGAGGGTGGATATGGGCGAAGATGGAGACGTGACAATAGAAAAAAGAGTTGAGGAAGGTGAGGGAAAAGAGTGGGAGAAAAGAAGAGTGAGAAGGCAGAGGAAACGGAGAGAGGTGAGCTAAGAGTTAATATGATTTCCTATCTAAGACATGTGGGCTGTTCCCATTGGGTCGTTAAATATGACATCATGAGGGGAACAGAAAGGGACAAAATAAAAGGAAAGAGATAAGTGCATTTACACATTATGAAACTTTAATTTGATCTTAACTCTCTAACATAATTGTTGTTAAAATGTCACAAACCAAAGCAAAATACGTACATTTAAGTATTGTTTGTGCATCGTGTTGTGATGAGATTAATGTCTACAAACAGAGGTGTAGTGACGTAGAATAACAGAAGGGAAAGAAAACAACAGGAAACCTGAAAAATATTATACAACATGAGCAGAAAGAAAAATAAGAACAAGGGAAGTCTATGGCTTTCTGAGTGTTCAATTGCTCTGTGCAGCTTTTCATTTAAGAAAAAGTACCTAGATGAAATATTTACCGCCAGTGTAGAGTAGAGGGCGGCTGTCTTCTCCACTCTGCTTCAACAACCACTTACTGTTTAAAACTGAACCTGACACTCAAATACTGCTGTTCCCATAACAGTATGAAACTGAAATACTTATGACCGATGGATAAAACACAAGTGTAAGAAGCAGTACTAGCATTAGCTGTGGTACAAATAGTAGTTGAAGTTGTGAAAATAATACCAACAGTAGTATGTAAATGTCACAATAATAAAATTAAAACAGAGATTATGCATGACAGGAAATATCAAGTGCAGCAATATTAACAGTTTTATGAGTGTTACTGCAGTATGTATTACTTTTTACCTATTAACATTGTTTAATCACTTAATATGGGATTTATAGCACACTACAATCCCTCTGTAATCATATAATGGGACATTTTGAGCATGTACAAATCCTTTATGATGATGTTTTAGTACCACTCACTAAATAATGAGGTAAAATTGTTATATAAAACCCACACTAGCGTTTTTCCCCACACTAAAGTCACAATGTATTTACTCTCCCAATATTGTGAAAATAAATAATTCTATTTTCGCATATATATATGCCTTTTCATAAAATTAACATTTACATTTTTCTCAGTAGCCAGTTAGTAATTCTCTTTGTTGTGTTGATAACACAGTTGGGAAAAATCTTTTGACCCCATTGCAGGTAATACTTTAAAAGCAATAGTTAGTATTAATATAGTATTTTATTGTATTATAAGTATTCAGTTTGATATGTAGAATTGGTGTAGAAATAATACATGACATTTAAATTAACAGTTACAATACAAGTATCATTAAAATAATCTTAAACAAATTAAAATAATATAAAAATAACTTTTCTAAATTGACTGCACTAAAACCAGCTATGTGTGCTTGTTTCTCTAAAATTGTCATATTGTAATATTGTCAGTGAAAACAGTATATGAGAGAGTGAGAGTCTGTGATTTACAGTCAAGATTCACAAATGTGAATTAACA
Source organism: Anabas testudineus (assembly GCF_900324465.2). NCBI lineage: Eukaryota > Metazoa > Chordata > Actinopteri > Anabantiformes > Anabantidae > Anabas > Anabas testudineus. The sequence goes on from NC_046627.1 coordinate 13,172,741, forward strand.
TTTGAAACACATGATGAGGACTCTCATCTCCTCAGATTAACGGTACGTCCGGAGAACATTACCGACGATCCCTCCGAAACAGCGGCTGGGTCATCCCATATTCAGCTTGGTATGGTGTATTCAGGCAGGAATGTGAAGAGGTAAGTGTGAGACAGTAAACAGACAGATGTGCCCTGTCAGCATGCCTTATGACGATGTGTGTTTCATCATCAGCAGAACTTGGTCTTTCTAGACTAGTTTCAGTCTGCCACAGCGGGTGCCTTCCTGCAGCATTGCAGAATCCCTCCTCTCCTCTTCCTGCTCTTCTTTATCTTATACCCTCTGAGGCTGCTGTTGGAGCAGATGGACTTCCTCAGGGTCCGGATGTGTTTCTCCTGCTCCCGGATCTTTGACTCCAGGTGAGACTGAATGGCCATGCCCAGGGACTCCATGTCCACCGAGGCACCATACACCTCCCACGTCATTCCCTGCTTGTCCCATGTCACATCCTGTGGTTTCCCCATCCCCTCCTCCTTCTTTTTCTGCTCCCTTTCTATTTTGTTATCCCCCTTTTCCTGCTTTTGCCCTTCATCCCAGATGCTGTCAGTGCTAACATCTCTGTTTTGGTCTTGTCCTAGTCCTAGCTCTGACATGAGGGCAGGGTTCTGCTGGAAGCTATAAGTACGAAGACAGGCAGGTAGGGAACTTGCCTTGTCAGTCACAACAGAGGGAAGCATTGATTGGCTGCACAGCTCGATGTCAATCCTGCAGACATGCTGTAAAGGTGGCTCACCATCGCAGCACAATGATGGGGCTGTTGGCGAGGTCAAACTACCTGAGTGACAGCTTGGAGAACCAATCATAAAGGAAGTAGGAACTTCCATTTGGAGGCTGGGGCTGGTGGAAGCCGAGCGTTCGACCACCTCTACCTCCACCTGGACACCCACCTCTCTATGCTCCCTTCCCCGAAGATGGAGCCTCTCACCGGGGTCTGACTTGATCGCTGTCTCCCTGACTGCCTTGGAGGTTGGTGGATGGGTGGACGAGAAAGGAAGAGTATCTCCCTGTTTACCTTTATCCTGCTTCTTCTTCTCTTCTTTCTTCCTCTCTACTTCTCTTGATGATGGGATGTTGCTACCTCCTTTTGCATCTCCCCGGAGATCTGGTTTGCTCGATGGGATGCCTGCTACTCTCCTGGTGTGTACTGGTGGCACGGCCACCTGGGATACTACTGGTCCTTTTACAGCTGTCACTTTAGTTTCAGGCAGTTTCAAACATTCTTCCTCGACAGGAGCTGGTGTCTTGGTGATGGAGTCAAAGGTAAGACCCCGAGTCAGTCCAGTATTATGGAATGTGTTGCTGGGATTTGTTTCCACAGTAGCAGTTGGTGTGGGCTCCTGTGCACATCCTCCCTTTGTTGGTGAGATGGCTGTGGTTTTGGGACTTGATGTGGCCAGAGGAGCGAGACGGCCTAAAATTGCACCAGAACCTGAAAGCAAGAAATAAATATTCTTGTGACTGCAACACCTACTTAGACTGACAAAACACTGTAATGTAGACTACAATACGATGACACTACCAAAGTTATTGTTTATCAACTGAAAATCAACAGATCAGCAAATGTTAGTTTTGGAGGTTTACTACCTTTAAATGTGTAAAGATAGTTACCTGGAGCAGAACCAGGACTCTTCAGAACCTCCCTGCTTGGTCCAGATGGAATAGACCCAAGACTTTTACCAGGACCAGGACTCCTACTTGCTGAGCCAGGTGTGGAACCTGTGAGGTTGTTGTCGTTATGTCCAGAGGATGTTGAAAAAGCAGATACATCATGGTTCTTCTTAGGGCCAGTGGCTACAAGAGCAGGTGTAGAAGTCAGCTGGACTAGACCGGGTTTGGAATTGGAAAGAACATCAGAACCAGAACTGAAATTTGACTCGGAGACAAGTTTAATATTTGGAATGCATCTTGGATTTAAACTGGCTGAAGGAGACTGAGTTTTAGAAGGGTCATCCTTTGACCCCAATCCAGATTTAGAAACCATAGCTGTTTTGGAATCTAGGCCACTTTTGTTCCCTTTGTTTTCAGTAGTGGTTTTAGAATCAAGACTATCTCGGGAACCCATCCCAGTCTTAGAATCATAACTGGCTTTTGAATTGGAGCCAGTTTTAGAGTCCAAGCTATCTTTTGATCCCAAACTAGTTTTTGAAGTAGAACCACTTTTAGAATCCAGACTATCTTTGGACCCCGATGTGGTATTAGAATGGGGACTGACTTTTAAATGATTTCCAGATTGAGAATCCAGACTGTCCGTGGTCACGGTCGTTGCTTTAGAATTTGTACTGGATTTTGAACTGGTTTTCAACAGACAACCAGAACTTGAATCATTACTGCCAAGATTCTCCTTGGTGTCTAATCTGTCACTGCTTCTAGTTCCTGTAACTTTTCTCTGTGTAGATGAGTTGGGGCTTAGAGAACTCTGTTGAAGGGTCTTGGTACTGAGTAGTGCTTTTTCAACTCTTTGATTCTGCAATTTTGGACTAATGGAGGACATCGCAGAGTTGTGAGTTCCTGTGTCACGACTGGCTTGTTCATTTGACTTCACTGTTGTGCTTCCTGGGTCTGGCTTAAGGGTCTTGCCTGTCAGTGTTGGGGTTTGATTGGCAGGTTTTGGACTGGTAATTTTTGTATCTCCCTTCTGACTGTGCACATTTGGATTTACAGGAGCGTGTCGTGTTTGTGGTGACTGGGTTTTAAGGATACTCTCTCTTCCACCATCTTCTTTTCTGCCTGATTGAATTTTTTGGCTCATTACTTTGTTTATAGACTTTGCCGTCATTTCATTTGTCTGTGGTTTGCGGTTTAAGATGCTTGCAGGCTCTGCTCTCTGTGTTTTGAGTCCTTCAGCAGTTGTAAGGCTGCTAGCGGTTGTCGTTTGCCCCAGCCTGTTTGGTTTTGGACTTGCCGCCATGCTGCTGTGTGTGTGAGTCTTGGGGCTTAGTGTTGGAGCATGTTTGGGGTTTGGGGATTTCAGCCTTTGCTCACCTCTGCTGTTTACTGGCCTCTCAGCTGTTGGCGAACGAGACAATGCTGGGATTTTGCTTTTTTGCCGTGATGGATCATCTTTTTCTCCTTGTGACATCAGTGTGGTTTTTACAGTGGTTGCCCATTTGCCTGTTTCCTTAATAACTGCTACTTTCACTGCAGATTTCCCACTTCCTTTATTCCCCTCATCCTTTTTGGTCCCTCCATGCCGCTTCGAAGTCTCAGTGACAGGGCAAGGGTTTCTTGACGAAGTTAGATTGAGGTTGAGGTTGAAGTTAGGCTCCGTGCCCCAGTTGGCATTGGGATCTTTGTTGCAGAGGGCATCGTCAAGCTCTTCTTCCCCTGGAAATTGGCATTCTGATTGGTTGACATCCTTTCCACCTTTAGAAATATTTGGGGAAGTTTCCATGGCAGTGGCAATGGGATTTTGTTTTGGTATCTGGAAATCAAAGACTGGGACCTGATTTGACAAATAAAGAAGCAAATGTTCAGCAAAATAAAATGACCCATAGCATTTTCTAGCAGAGTGTTAACACTCAAAAAGCAAACACAGTGTTTGTTTGTCCATCCCATCTCACGAGTCTGATGTCAGGTGGTGTGCTGTGAATTGGTCTTCTGAGAAAAGCAGATAGGAATCCCTGTTATATTTAGATGAAGTAGATTAAAATGTGCAATAATATGTTCTTGATTGACTTTCATTGTAGTGCAATTTCACATAATGTAGAGAAAAAATAAATACTACAAACCTGTAGAAAATGACAAACTCTTTGAACAATCTGTATCTACGTTAGAAGTAGAAAAGATATTTAATTCTGTGATGCCACCCTGTAGAAAACAAAACAGTATGTGTAATACAGTGAAAGAAATATTTTTGCCATAGCTGCTACATTTCAATTAAATTCAGTCCTTTCCTTTTCCCATTTTCAAACAGAAAAAAAAGAATCCTTTTGGGAACATCCACATGCACCACTAGATTTGTAAATCTAACTCTTGTCTCAATCAAGGGCTTAAAGACAGTCAAAAGATGGAAGTCACTAGATGTTGTACATAGTTTGGTATTGGGATTTTCAGCTACATAAATAAACGTGATTTGACACAATATGATATCCTGGTAACACACAAAATGATACTATATTACAAATTAATTACAAATAATACTAAAAGTCTCTAAATTAATTTAAGTATATTAGAATATCATTAAAAGTACAGTACCTTCCAATTTGGAGCAATACCACAAATCAGCATGAGCTTATGATCATCACATTCCCCCTCTTCCCTTGGCCTCTACATACCTGCTCAGGGTCCACAAACACCAGTTTTGGTCGACACTGATGAGGTCGCTGGTGGAAATCCTTTCAGGATGTGCGACCATCGACTGCTGAGGAAGCTGAGGCTTCTGCTGCTCCCCTGTTTGTTCCTCCTCTGTGCTTAACCAGAGGATTTCATGAATAAATAAAAAGAGGAGGGAGATGGAGGAGAGAGGGGGCTGAGAACAGCTGTCATTATCATGAGCCTTTCTCTCTCCCTCTTATGTTTCTGTCCTTTTTTGTTTTGTCTCAACTGTGCAACATTGTCTTTACTTCTTCTTCGTCTTCTGATTCATCTCAGTGCCTCTTTGTGATCTTGCTTAAATTACCTCCATACTCCATGATCCATCTTCTTTTAATCCTCTTTCTCCTCTTTCTAACTACCTCCTACTTTATGTCAACTACTATGCTGGAAATTATGGGAAACTGAGCATGCTCCAAATGAATTTAGAGTCCTCTGAAAATAAATAATAATAATAATAATAATAATAATAATAATGAATAATGAAGACCTGAATAGTGGCACAAGGCCATGGATGTTTATGTCGTAGTTTCTACAGCGGTTTCACAAGCATTACACCCTTAATGATGTTGCTGTGATTGAGACGGGGTTTCGTGATGTAACATGAAGTCATAATAACCCCTTCAGTATATCCTTCACGCTCAAAGAAACCAACTCCTGGAGCAAATTTCCTCATGAATGGTCGACTAGTTCGTAGTTCCACTACACACATTAACCTTCCTGAGTAAAACAATTGGTTTAATTATGTATGTTAGCTCATAACTGTACATAACAATCACCTTTTTGTTGTGTATTTTAAAGTCCTTCCAAATTTTAGACAACTGCTGTCTGCCATTTTTCCAATGTTGTATAAAAAATGGAGTAATTAACTATTACTACATCTCTCTGAAAGAGAGAAGTCTGGCTTCGCTCTTTTTTCTAAACTGTTTCCTCAGGACATTGGTCATCATTTTGCTGGTGCGTCTGTAATAGGTAGATAGCAAATGTAACTTCCTCTATTTTTACTTCGAAAGGAGCACAGTTAGCAACACAACTTCTTCCTCTTATCACATCGAAACATTTTTCACTTATCAGTCTGAAGCATTACATTAGATCACAGTAATGAAAAAGCTGTGGAAGACGCTGGTAAGTTCCTCTGCACAAAACCAAATATAATTTAGCTTGGCTGCAACAGTTAAACTAGAACAATAACTATGATGTCTCCTAACACTTTCATGTCGTTAACATATGTAGATTTCTCTTCTTTCTTTTTGGAACGTTATGATTAATTTTAAGGATGCGAGAGTGTTAACGTAATTCGGTGAGAGTGGCAACGTTTTTCAGTAAGTAAGTAGAAGCAGCAAAACAGGAAGGTGAAATACTAATGAGGAAAGCCTGTATAAAAATATTTAAAAGCAGACACGTTAGTAAAATGTATGTATTTAATAAGAATAAATTTGACAAATTATCACAATCATTTATATTAAATGTAAAATATGACTCCTCAAAGAAGGAGTAAAATAAATGCAATGAACTTAAAATGCAACATTCGTTTTTATATATACAGCATTTGAGTAAATGTCCTGCAGAAATTCCCCACAGGAATTGACATGGTTGCAATACTAGGGAAGTCATTTTATTTTAAGTAGCCTTTCTATTGACCTTCTATTGTCTGACTATTATTTAGCATTTTTAATGGCTTGGACATAGACAACTTTTTTATTCAGTAGAACAGAAAGTCCTGTCTCTTCTCTGAAGAGCTGTTCACCTGGCATGAATCAAATCAAAGTCAAAATTTTGAGATCAAAAGTTCAATAAGTTAAATGTCGAGGTTGTGAGAAAAGTTTTAAATTAATAATTCTGTAAGTATATGTACCAAATTTCCTAATTGATACGTCTAAGTGGTGGGCCAACATTAACATCTATTGAGCCCTGTCTTGGCTAAAAACCTGAAACCTAATGTGCTAATTTCTTTGTTTGTTCTCTTCACAGATCTTATAGCCTCCAAACTACTTAAGTCAGCATGTGCACTATAGGAAGTTCAACTTTGCTCCTTGTGTCACTTCTGTCTTTCATGCTTCATGCCCTACTGGCGTTTTCACTGAAAAACTGCACCATCGCCTACTCTGAAAATCCAAATTATGTGTGGGTTTCATGCCAAAATCATGAACTGACTGCTGTTCCAGATGACATTCCCAGAACTACAACATCACTAGATATCAGCTCAAATCACATTTTAAAGATCACCAGGTCTGATTTCAGAGGTTTATCGAAGCTCGGTGCTATAGAAGCTCAGTATAATGAGATTTCACATATTGATGATGGAGCTTTCGCAGACTTGGCTGAGTTAACGTTTCTCATGATGGATTACAATAATCTCATAAGCCTGACAGACAACATGTTTCAGGGACTGTTTAAATTAGCAGCATTATCACTGTACAAAAACTACATCTCATATATTTCACCTAAGGCCTTTCAGTCCCTAGAGAACCTAAAGCTGGTGATTTTGGGTTCTAACCAACTACATGAGATTTCAATGATAGCTCCAATCCTACAGCTGCCAACTTTACACAGTTTATTCCTTGGGTATAACTACCTCACTTCCTTTGAGTCAGACGAACTGTCTTTGAACGTCTCAAACCTCAGGTCACTGCAGCTCTCTATGAACCCACTGAGAAAGTTCAGCATTACAAAAGACGTCTTCCCGTTTCTGCAGAGCCTGGACTTTTCCAGGTGTTTCAGTGACATCGAGTGGGATGTATCAAACAAGACCTATCTGAGGAGCCTTACTTCTTTGTTCTTTAGTGGAGTTTATATTAGCTTTGAGGCGCACAGGGTGATTCTGCAGACTGCCAGCTCACTACAAACACTGTCGCTGTTGTTTATGAAGAGGTACATAGAAGCAGGTCTCATAGACATCGCCTGCCAAATTTCTTCCTTAAGAACTCTTGTTGTGACTGATAGCCATATTGGCATTTTAGACGACAACCTGCTGCGCTCATGTTCTCAGCTCACTGAGCTCAAATTATCTGATAATGAGCTTTCTGAGCTGTCGGACAATTCACTCAGATCAGTAACGCAGCTCACGCTTCTGCAATTGGACTTCAACCATTTGACCAAACTGCCACTTGCATTACGAGGACTCTCTGAACTTAAAACCCTCAATCTGCGCTCCAACTTTATTAGTCAGCTGGACTGCCTCGACTTCCAGCATATGACTAGATTAACAGACCTTAATCTAAACCACAACCGTCTGTCAAGTCTTCAAGGATGTGTTTTTCAAAATTTAAATAACTTGAAAGTCCTTGATGTAGGTGAAAATGCTGTTTTTACTTTTGACGGTACATTCAAAGCTAATTTGCAGAAACTTGAATATTTGAACTTGCATGATAACGCTCTCTTAAGCCTTCATCAAGGAGACTTTGGTAATCTGTCCTCACTCAGTGTTTTGGATCTTGAATCAGACACATACTACGGGGTGTATGGTGGGCCTTTCGAAAGACTATATCATCTCCAATCTCTTAGTCTTTCTCTTGGTGATTGCAGAGAAGAGGTTTTCAGGGGATTAGCACACTTGGAAAATCTGACACTACATCTTACTTGGAAATGGGATGGTTCTGGACAAAACAATGAGCCACCTTTCTCAAATTTACAAAACTTAAAGAAGCTTGTGATAAAGGTTTATGATGACTATGAGACTAAAATCTCACCAGATTTACTCAAGGGTCTGAAATCTTTAGAGTACTTCATGTCTGAGAGATTCTTCAAGAAGTCACTGCACCCAGACACATTTAAATATACTCCTCAACTGAGGAGTCTTCAGATAATCCACAGCGATCTGTCAGATTTATCCCCTGAGCTGTTTTGGCCAATCCCAAACCTGCAAGCACTCGACCTTAGCAACAATTTATTCAGGGCTTTAGATTTTCTGCCTCCGGCCAATCTGCCAGCACTCGGGTGGCTGAAACTCAGTGAAAACAAGTTATCAATCATCAACGAGTCAGTCTTCCGATCTCTGCCTGCCTTAATCTATCTGGACCTCACTGATAATCCTTTAGCATGTGAATGCTCTAATTTTGGCTTTAACCAGTGGGTGCTGATCAACAACCAGACACAGGTGCTTAATGGCCACCAGTATAGTTGTGCTTTTCCTGTGAGCCAACAGGGAAACCACTTCCTGGACTTTGACATCCACTCCTGTTGGGTGGACGCCAGCTTCACCTGCTTCATTTCTAGCACTTGCCTGATTTTGTTTACTCTCCTCGCTTCCTTCATCTATCACTTCCTGCGGTGGCACTTAGCCTATGCCTACTACCTCTTCTTAGCCTTCCTCTATGATAAGAAGAGGAGGAAGAAGCGAGCTGCTCATCAGTTCGATGCTTTTGTCTCCTACAACGTTCATGATGAGGACTGGGTCTACAGAGAGCTCCTTCCAGTGCTGGAGGGACAACAGGGCTGGAGACTCTGTCTGCACCACAGAGACTTTGAACCAGGTACAAACACTCTGTTAGTCTTTAAACCACATTTCCACCTCACTTCTTCTAAATGTGTCACAATAAGACCAGTAATGGACAAATTATGAGGGACATTTATTTAAGCAGTGCTTAAGTCGCTACCTGCCACAGGGTAGGTACCTCTACCCTATATTTAAATTTCTATTTCTAATTTTCTAATTCCTAATTTTCAAGGGTTGTGGAAACTATCCCAGCTGTAATTGACTGTTATTAAATATTTTTACATAATATATATTATAGTGTAGCTTTAAGTAATAGTTTGAATGCAGATCCTTCACAGAGCATTTTACACTGTAGTATTGCTGCTTTAACGTAATGTGTCAAAATGTGGAAAAGTTCAAGCATGAAACATTTTTCAGGGCGTCGTAATTTAATAATGTCAGTACCTCTACTAGTGAATGAGTATGCGTACAATAGATACTAGTATACACTATACTGTAGGCTCTTGTTCCTCACTTCCTTATTTCATTGCCTTCTATCTGTGTGTGACAGATGTTCTGAACAAACTGTGTATCTTCAAAGAATCTGTTTTTACAATGATGTTGTGAAAATCATGTATTTCACATCCCCTTTTTTGACCAATATGAACTTTACAGGTGTAGTGACTTGCTCATTTTCAGCTTGTTGCATGTGTCGACGTTCAGCACTTCCCTATAAAAAACAAAGCTCCAGGTACCAGTGAGATGATGAATATGATCCAAAAAGGCTAGGTTGACTAAAAGATAGTGGACACACTTATCATTGTACATTGGTTTATAAAACTCTAATACAGGATTCAGGTCCTCATGGTGTCCAACCAATCAAGTTATAAACACTAGTGTTTTATGCCAAATGTTGAATGTAGTGCAGTAGTAGCTACATTGAAATGTTGGGAATTAGGAAATCAGGCAGTTTTTACTACTTCGTAAATTCAAAATCTCCAGCAGTATCAAGGAGTCACTACAGATGATATTCTTATACGATCCTAACAAGGAGCTGTCACTTGCACAGGTAAGCTCATCATAGAAAACATTACAGACGCCATCTACGGCAGCAGGAAGACCATCTGCATCATCAGCCGCCACTACCTGCAGAGCGAGTGGTGCTCCAAAGAGATCCAGATGGCCAGGTGGGTACCCTGCCTCTGTCCGTACAGGTGATGCTCTTATCTTACGGATTCTCAGAGTGATTCAAGTCGTATGTTGTATGTGTGTCGTCTGCAGTTTCCGTCTGTTCGAGGAGCACGAGGATGTGCTGATCCTGCTGTTTCTAGAGGACATCCCGACCCACCGGCTTTCTCCATACTACCGAATGAGGAGTCTAGTGAAGAGATGCACCTACCTGAGCTGGCAGCAGGCTGGTCCACAGACTGGCGCCTTCTGGCTGAATATGCGCCGAGCGCTGGAGACAACAGAAACCCCCACTGAACACACACACAATCTTCTTACTGGAGATCCATCCTTGATTTAGTGAGGTAATGTTATCTTGGAAATCACTTAGTCACTTAAAGGGGCACGTTTTCATGTACAGATGTACTGATTTAATTCACATATAATCCGTTTAAAAACACATTGTTTCTATTTACTGTACATTTATACACGTCTGTATTTTCTACCCTACACATATATTTTGATGTTTTGTTATAGTGCTTCATGTTGACACCTGAGTCACACTGAATGTTTTGTACTTGCTATTTGGTAACAATAAATCTGATCTTAATTTTGGCAAATTTTAGTACAGTTCAACAGAGGACATGAGCTACGTCTTCCAAAATAATGACACAGTTGAATCACGTTGTAATAATAAGCGAACATTATCATCTTTGCATGTCTGTTAGATTAGACTGCAGAGGTTTGAACTCTTAACTTCCTCAGATGGTTTGTTTATTGACAGGTTGGTCCAGAAACCTGCAAAGAATTTCTACCTGTTGCTCCAGGTCTTTATATGTCCTGTCAGTCCTGCCAATCTTCATCTTCCTCTGTGGTTTCTCGGTTCCCTGACCTCTTCTTCTTCTCTCCCCCTCAACTAAAACCAAAAACTTCTCTTTTTAGTTTCTTTGTTGTAGATATTTTAGGTTTTTCATTGACTTTCACTGACCAGTATCTCTCAGGAAATGAGATGAGAGACTCACAAAGCTGCAGCAACAACAACAACAACAACAATGCAGACATAGGGAAAAACAAGACAACAAAAAAGCATTTTGTAAAACATAGAAGAGTATTTAACTTAGTGCAGCCTTAATTTTACAAAAACGTTTATTTAACACACTGTTGACATGTCAGAATTATAAAGTAGGAAATTTATAATTAACAGGTCCCCTTTTGTGTTCTTGTTTACTTTTTGTGGTTTTGTAGAGTTCTCTGCATAATTTGAAAAACATTAAAGAACTCTTCTTGCTGTTTTACAGAGATATCACACAAAAACCAGCCTGACATAAAAACTAAATCTGGCAAAGAAATTTTATTTAAATTCAGTCCCGACTCCGAAACACGTGCAACAACTGAGACACAGAAAACACATGATGATGTCACACCACTTGTATTTACACATATGTATGTAGCTGTGTGTAGTATGCGTTTGCGTGCACAGGACAATCACACAAACAGACGCACAACAACCCTTCACACGCGTCAGATAATCTCAACTCTCTAGATCTGAAACTTTTTCTTGAACCTTGGTTTCATGTTCATCTTTGAAAAGGTGGTACCTTTTCAAATTTGTACTTGGTGTGGTCAATATACGAGATTATGAAGTATAATATCAGTGGAACTACACTGGACATAAGGACAGCTGGTCAACAAATACATACACAGGGTGTGTACTGCTAGTTCACTTTTCTCAATCCAGCCTGCACATTGTAAAACTTTATCACCAGTCAATAAGTTTTCAATGTAGAGTTTATGAAAGATGACAAGTGATGAAAAACAACAACAGAAAAGAAAAGCAGGATAAAAACAGTAGAAAAGGCGGTTATGGGAAAAGTAAGCAGAGAAGTTAAAGGCAAGAGGCAAGAAACAGAATTAAAGTTCATCAATGAGAAAATGACAAAATAATAAAAACGCAGCATCTGGTGAATAACAGCCCGATGTTTGACAGGAAGCAGGAAATGAACACAAACAATCAGACGTCATTACTGACAGTAACATGAAGGTCCCGGGTTTAAACACGTCAAGGTCGATCACAACGTTAGTGTCTTAATGTTTTGGTAATGGATTTCCACAACCCCTTTAAACTTATTAGTCTATAATCAAAACCCATGGAATAAAAACAAAAAGCTTCTTTCCTATTCTCATAATTGCAAGATCAGTGTTTAGGATTTTTAATTTCTCAGTCTCAAATGTATGACCCCAATAATATGAATAACAGAATTAGTACATCCTTGTCTATGTATGACTTTTATTTTAAATTAATTTTATGTTACATGCATTACATAATTGCATGAAACGCTCTTGTAGTTATTGAGTTCATAGTTGTTTTAGAATTACAAAATCTGTAGTCACTTTGTTCCGAGTAAATAACTACATTTATCTTTTCTCATAACTACATTCCATGTGTTTTAATTTTGAGGAAATATGTCATATGTCATAACGATGATCTATAATGATGACTTCTTTAACTTGTGATCAGTATCTTAATTGTGTACAAAAATCTCCTTGTATAGAGCTATATAGACCTTGTATAAAGTCATTTTCCAGTTATCTCTCCATGCCCTACAGAGCAGGAAACAATGGTTGAACTTGCTCATTAAATATTTTCCTGCCTCATAAAATATTTGCCATCTGATCTTAAAGGAAAAAAAATACTTTTAACTGGTTTTCACATATCTTTGGGGTTTATGCTAGATAAATATAAAAATGCATCAATGTCACTTTGTTTTTCTAAAAAACCTTTTTTATTACAAAAATTGTTTGTTTGTCTAAACACAACCTCATTGTGGTAAAATTTGCATTTGAATTGTAAACTAGTGAATCAATATAATGAATCTAATCCGATTTTACTGTTCTTAAAACACATACCTTGTGATGAAGACGCACTTTGCTTTGTAATAAACCATATTACCATAATACCACACATTAAGTTTGAAACACAACCCTAAGAGGGACCAGCATGCCACTGCAGCTTCAGTCCTTACTTGTAGAAGAAAAGTGTTTAAAGGATGAGTTTTATTCACCTTCACTATTGTGGCAGCAGATTTGCACTCGCATACAAAAAAGTGCATGAATGAAACAGTGCAAAAAGTGGAAACAGCATGAATGACACTTGAACTTGAAAATAAAGCTTACAACACAAAGGAAGCGACTTTAATTAAAACATTATTCACTGAAAAACTGCCAAGACAACCCATACAAATCCATCACTTTCATATATTACAGCAAGAAGTTCACCACTGTTTGACCAGAGTTGAAATTAACTAGTGTTCGTTATAGAACTGAGTCCTCAGCCCTGAAATTTAACAAAGGAGAGAGGAAAAATGAAGCAAAGCAGGAAGAACTTCAAAGAAATAGTACAAGTACTTCTGGTGTCCGAAGGTCTGAGACATCACGCGTAGGACTGAAAACACCAACGCAACAACTGCTTCTTTTCTCCCACATTGTCAGCTTAAACTTTTCATTGCCTAAACCCAATCAATTCCATGTTGACTATTTATATTGGCAGTTAAAATGTGACTGTAAATCTAAGGTTCCCCTTAAAACGTTTGATCATTATAAGGTTTACACATGTTTTGATTGATATACAATTGGACTGAATACCAAACTGAAGTGTACAGGCTGTTTATGCCTATTTTCTTTTAGATCCATGGGTGAAAAAAACATTTTACACCAGACATCTGTGACATAAGAGGAAAAAAAACAGTGCAGAACTGGTTCTCCAGCCTACAACCAGGCTCAGTCTCAGTATTCATCAGGTTAAAATGATGTTAAACTTACATTGAGGTCCTCTGCGAACTGTATGTCTGTACAATTACACAAATAATCAACACATCTGCCTGATTAATATTCAGTCACACTGAGAACCACCAGGCCCTCAAGTAATGAGGGGATGGAAGGGAAATCTTCAGTCTTTACTGCTGCTGGGTGTCTTCATTACAAAAATAAAAGTCTCCTCTGGTATCAAAATAGACGACAATCTTTTAACGCTCTTCAGTTTCAGGAAGCTCACGGCGCCAAAAAAACGACCACAGCCCTACGTAGTGTGCGCACAGGACTGGCAAACCGACTGCAATGCTACGTGGCATGGTGAACTTGTGGAATATACAATTTATATTTACACGATGGGCTTTGAGCTGATGTAGAGTGAACCACGCTCACTAAAGCAGGGGAGGGATTCTTTGCTAAACTGTACTTCTACGACCGAGTAACTTGGGTAGTCGGAGACGGTATTGGCAGTACAGACAGATTAGAAAAATGTTTCTTACATTTGCTCAAGTTCAGACTAATGATCGCTGACTGACAAGTGACAGATCTGATCCTTGATTGTCAGGTCTTAAAGGTAAATGTGTTTCTAAAAAGGCAGCACAAAGCCATGGACTCGTGGCCAGGTAGACAGAAGGGACAGGAAAACGACAAAAACTAGAGACAGTTCGTGGCATTTTACGAAAGAACCATCACGGGAAGTTTGGCTCACTGAAGGTCGCGACTAAGACTAGACACCGGAAGACTGATAACAAAAGTCTTTCCATTCTTAACGCCAAAGGTTCACAGTTTAGGAGTCTTAAAACAACAGTCAGACGCCCAGAAGAACATTTTTAAAACAGGCATTTAAAGGGTTATTCAGATATGCGCTTCAACCCTGATCATATCTGGACATTACCCAGAGGTGCTGCGCAAATATCCAAATCAGTCGAGTGGGACGTTAAATGGACTTCACCCTACCAGGTCCCTGGTACAGAGTCTGTGATTTCGGCCTCGTGTACGCTCTACCCAGGCGTCTCAACAACAATATTTCAAAGTTCTCACAGAGTAAAAATTTATTAAACTATTTATTCGAAGACAACATGAAGTTTTTAGCTTTTTAGTCAGATTCAATTAGATAAAGTTGCAGCATTCTTAGTATGAATCTAACCCTTTAGTCATTTTGACATATGAACCCAAGACAATGTCTACAGACTCTGGTCTGGACACTTGCTCTTTCACAGTCCGACTGGTTTTAGCGAGAAGTGCTCCCTGGGTGGAGGGTGCAGGTAAAACTACTTCAACATTAGATAATCTCCACTTGATTTGTTTTCCTCAGACAGTTGAAGCCACATATCAGCTTTAGATACAAAGGACTCATAAGAAGGCCACTGTCTGTGAAAAGGTTTTTCGGAAACAATCTATTCTCGGCAGTATGAAGAGGGGAATGCTTATAGAAAAATAACTTTTAATGTTCACACGGGCACCTGACTGTTGTTTTAAGGCACCCTTTAATAAACC
The DNA here is from genome assembly GCF_900324465.2 of Anabas testudineus. Classification (NCBI taxonomy): domain Eukaryota; kingdom Metazoa; phylum Chordata; class Actinopteri; order Anabantiformes; family Anabantidae; genus Anabas; species Anabas testudineus. The sequence goes on from NC_046627.1 coordinate 13,187,976, forward strand.
CTTAAGCACAACGGCCACTGTTCTCACTTGTTTGTTAAAAGATGTTATAAACTGTAGTGAGGTTGTTTTATTTCACTAGACTAATACTGTGTAGCAGAGACTGAACTGTTTTATTAAACTGTCTTCGTTTTCCAGTCCGTGTTCTTCAGAGTGAGCTCATGCTGCGACAGGAAGGTGGATTAAAGGACTGATTTTAAAAAAGACGTACAGTGTCTGTCCAGCTTGTTTGAATGAAGAAGAGAACAGCTGGTGATTCAATCTCCACACTAGAAGATCAGCTTTGAAATTCCTCATGTATGTTCTCAGTCTTCACACATTAATTTTCATCTGTGCTTTACTGTACTTTAATGTCCACTACTTAAATTATTCACGTTCACCGCCCTCTTTACATCCTCAACAAACTGTCAAAAGCATTTTCTTAGTTCTTAGTTTTTCCAGATGTGCACATGAACCCTTGTCTGGACTGCAGCCGAGTATCCAAACCAATACTGTCAGAGTAAAGTAAAGATAAAGGAGCCTAGAAATGTACAGACAGCCAAAAGAGAAAAAAACAAAATACTGTGTAGTTGCTATTGAATACTGCAGTCAAATTGTAGCTTTAATACTGCCAGGACAAGTCCACGGTTTCAGGCAGCTGGCTAAGCAAAACAGAACACTGAATCCACTGCTCGGTGTGGCAGGCGTGTCTTTTGAAAATAAAATCCTTCCTTCGTAAACAAAGTCAGACACCGCAGACGTCGCACACATCAAGAAATGGCGCCTAGGCAAATCCAAATCAACAAATTGAATTGATCCAACAACTCAGACCAGAATAAGAAGTGAAAAGCCCTGATACTGTATCACTGTCCGGCTGTTGTGCCTGAAAAGAAAAAAAACAAAAACAGGTAACAGGATAGTTTCCAACGTCCTCAGACGAGAGTCACACAGGTAAACCAGACACCTGGTGTTTGGAGATGTCGTGCTATAGAAATATCGACCTCTGTGAAGAACGTTTCCTCTTCTAGCGGTCAACTTTCTCTGGTACTGTCCAGTTCACATGTCTTTAGTCTGATCCTCCTCATGTTTTATGGAGTATGTTTACCCTGTCAGTTTGAAGCCCATCTGCTCTTCGAACGTCCTTCAAGTTGCTCAATATCTGAAATGAAGGACCTGATTTATATTCCTACCGTTGTCGGGATTACTGAGATAGGCGGGACCAAAAGAGAGCTCAAAGGTATTTCTAGATGCAGCATGAACTGCATCAAATGTAGGTTGATCCAGAGAGACGACAGAGGGCTGACCTGAGTTTCATCGAGGTTTAACCCTGGAGAAACACCTGCCAAGTGTGAAACCAAGGTAAACCAGATTCAGGGCATGTTAGCCCAGGTCAAGTCTGAGGTCCAACTGCACCAGGTGTCGGGGAGAAAACTAAAAGTGATGTCAAACTGGGTCAGACAGTTTCCTTTGAGTTCAGATGTGTTTTAAAACTGCCACAACCAACACACACGTTTATTCCACATTGATCAAAACCCAAGACTTCTAGAGTCCACTTTGGGTCCAGACAGGTCTGTTGGGTTCTTCCACCTTGGATTTAGCTTCTGCTTGGTGAAAACCAGATCCCAGGTCTTGGACCCGGCTCAAGTCATATTCAGTCTAGTGCAGTCAGGTTGGGTTTTGATCTTCAGGCTCGTTAAAGTAAAAATTGGAGCCTGATTTCAGTCTGTTCTTGCCCGAGATCTGGTTTTGTTCTGCTGTCTCTTCTCAGGATTTGTCCCCCATACGAGTCTGCTCCATGGACCCCTCCTCATCTGAAAGACCAGTTTCTACGGCGATGACCAAAGATGCAACCGAGACGCTGCTCACCATTGGCTGAAGCTCACCTGTGAGAAGGAAGGGAAGACCAGGTCAGACACACACTCCCTATCACTTCAACCCAAACAAGACTTCAGAGACAGTTTGAGCAAATTAAACTCTCAATACCAGCTGAGATATTCTGCATTTGTTTTGGTTGTGGATGAAGAAACAAATAAAAATGCAGGGAAGAGAAAAAATGCACAAAATAAAAAAGTAAAGGAAATAAAAAATGTTCTGTATGATGTTGATGTGAGAACCCAACAACACAAAGCTGTTATGCCGCAGAACCACCACTTGATGTCAGTATAACACCACTGATCCTGTTAAGACAGGTGTTTTACCTGTATGCGTGTCAGTCGTGGCCGTCACAGGACTGTCTCTCAGGGTGTCGGGGTCCTGGTAGTCCTGTGGAAGTCCCACCCGTCGTACGCCGGGGTCCAGCACCACAGAGGAGCCGCCTTCGCTCAGCGTGCCGTCACTCGACGCCCCAGACACCACCGCCTCTAGGGCCAGAACCCCAACTCCACCCACCCCGTCCACCCCGACTCCACCGCCCAAGGCCAGGTCGTAGTCCAGAGGCAGGTCGTCGAGGCAGTCGGCATTCAACTGGAGAGGAGGTTGAGAGGAATACATCAGAGACAACATTACGAACGTCTCCATGTCCTTAAGGAATCAGGCTGCCTGATTTCCTCAGGTAGAAGCTGATTCCTTGGTAATGTGAACGGGTTCGTGTGTTTCTAACGGGTCTTAGATATTTATGTTCTTGCTGCTCCATTAAACTCATACCTGGATAAACTGGATAAACCAACCAAACCTCATGTTGTTCAACCCTCCCCCAACCCTCTATGTGATTCCTCTGACACTCACAGCTATTCCCAGAGCCTTCAGGATGTTCATCTTGCACATTGGACACGTGCGATGATCCAGCAGCCACGGATCCACGCAGCTCTTGTGGAATAAATGTCTGCAGAAGGGGAAAAAAACAGTGAAATCAGATGCTGCTCGAGCAAAACGTGTCACAGAAACGCTAGAGGAGAATCAGGTTCACAGCTGCTTTCATTTTGTGCAGTTACACAAGGAGCAAAAGAAGCTGGATAAACATGCTTTTTATCTCACGTAGCTCGTTTTATAATGTGATGTAGTAAATGACAGCTTTGTCTTAGCAAATCAGGAAAACGGTCATCAAGTCACAACCTGCACTCATCTCTCATCACAAGGAAACCAAACTCCATTATCACTTATCACGTTTTATGATCAAACGACAAAAACCTTTACACAACAGTCGTCAGTGACCTGATTATCAACCACACCATTAACCATTAAGTCCCTGATTCTGGAAAGACCTCGTCCAAAGACTTTCCAGTTTAGAAAAAGGATCAGCTCTGTGGAAAAAAGCCACACGAGAGGCGCAAACTGGGCCGAGTGACAACGGATCGCTGTATCTCGTATAGAGTGTCATACTGGACCACAACCAACGCCGCTGTGGGACGTGTCACAACATCCCAGCACAAACCAGGGTTGGGTGGAATTGAACAGCAGCAGCACATGAGTGTAAACACAGCAAACGGACAGAGGTAAGATGATGATGAGGCTGCTCGCACGACGAGGCTGAAAACCACAAGAACTAATGATCTGAATCATTGGTCGACAGGGTCGGCTTGACGCAGGTCCCTAAATCATTTCTACTTGTTTGTTTTTAAATGTGCAGTGGCAATGGCAACACCTCTACAACATCTGTAAACAGATCAGAATTTATGAAAACCAGAATGTGTTACTGCTTCAAATTTCTGTGAACACTCAGAAAATTATGTTGAACACATACGAAAGCTGAAATTCACATTTCTCGTCCCTAATTAGGAAGTTTTGTTTTTTTAAGGAGTAATTCTTTTCATGCAGCTGCTAGAAGCATCTTTTTAGCAGAACCCAAAGGGAAAAAACTAAGAATTAAAAGTGCTTTTTGCTAATTAAGACGCAGTTTTAGTCCAACTCTATTATCAACATTAAAGCATTTATTCATTTACTAATAAAGAAGTAGCTGCTTTTGCTAAAATGACTCGATTTAGTTCCTGAATTGGAGACGTGAAAGTTATGTTTTTATTAAACCAGTTAAGCAGATTCCAGCTTTCACTTCTCTATTAAATGTAGAAACTGTGAGAGCAAAATCTTACTAAGTCTATTATAACTTTCTTTAGCTCTCAAATCTTTGTTCCCTTTTATTTTTTCCTCCCCATCATCATGAGGTAATAAATAATTAACGAAGACCGATTTAATCACTTCTCTTCTTCTTTTCCTGCTTCTTTCTTTTTGAGGTTCAAAACAGTATAAAACTGTCAGTTAACATGTCCCGTATTTCATTTATACTATCACTATTATGCTTTTGCACCTTGACACTGATTTTGTTCAATTCTGCTTTAGTGTCACATTTTAATAAAACACATACTTTAACCCTCTGTAGACCTTAAATGCATCACGCAGCTGTGTAACACGACACAAAACAATGTGTTGGTGTCCAGATGTTTTACCCTTTGGATACGGAGATTTTAAAACCACTGGGCATTCATCTCCTACGTCATAGGGTACATCCTTAATTACATCCATGCTTCCCTCACAATAGCGACGTAGGGAAAAGACGCAGGCAGCGTGAAGAAGCAACGAGTTTCTGGAACCGTCGTCTGCAGCAACATCTGTTTCTCCTGACGGTGGATCAGCTGTGGATTAGCCGTCAGTCCGTCTTCAGAGTTGCTGTCGTCACTTTTGTTCATTTGGAGTTTATATTTGTCCAAAAAACACACACGGTCCAAATAATAATTAATACATGGTTACAACCGTCTGAACAGCTGCTGCTCATTTATTAAAACTAGCTCATGTATTCTTACTGTTATGTGTCATTAATTTAGACTTTAATACTGAGACACGGTGTGCGTCACAAGCGCCTTATTTTTGATGACGTAAATGCATTTATTTATTTAACAACCCGATTATATAGATCTACATATTGGTATTCATTAGTTTTTATATACAGATTATATCGATTTGTAAATAATGTAAATATCTTCTAAACAATAAGCTGTTCACAGCAGGACCATACCAGCCATCATGATCCACAGAAGTTCATCTCTCTTTACTTTAATCAGACTTTAATCTCTGATCAAACACAGGTTATTTCTGAGGTTTGTCACTCGCTGGTGAAGCTCGTGCTCTTTAGTTTCCTGTTTACCTGCAGGGCAGTATGCGAACCACATCATTGGCCTTGTAGCCCTCGATGCAGACGGCACAGTTGTCAAAGTCGGCCTCCGTCTCCTGGTCGCCCTTCCTGATGGTGCGAACCTGCAGTTTGCTGATGGCCTTCTTTGCCGCATCGCCGAGTCGACGCTGGAGGAAACAGGAGAGAGATGACCGGCACATTTAGTCCCTGATGAGGCGGCAGTGGCAGATGTCTGGAAAATATGAATCCCTGACGGCTGCGAAACTCCCGACTGAGATCAGGCGTCGTGTAAACATACTTCCTCTTGTTTAAAGACACAGCAAACTGTAGCGTCACTCAGTGTAAATAAGGAGATACCAACAGACTCACTGGACCATAAAATTAACTTCCAAATAATATCTTTAGAGACTTTTCGCACAGACAAGAATACGTCGTCATTATTAACACCCCCTCGTGTCAGCGGGAGCAGCAGCTTTTCTGTTAATTGCAAAAACATTTCATTTCAACCCCGTGAACTGTTTGACTACCAGAAACACTTCCTCCACACTTCACCAATGGTTTGTTATGTTATTTTTGTCATTTGCTTTTGCATCGAACCAGGATGAGGAACTCTGAGTTAGTTTATATTTTATAAGAACTTAGCTGCAGAGGTCAGTCAATGAGGAACTAATTACATTGCCAAATGCCCACTGGGTCCACTTTCATAAATGTCTTCATCATATTAAAACTCACACTGGTCCAACAAAGAGAAACATCTGATGAGAATTACTTGAGCTTTTGGGATAAACAAAGGATGTTTTCATGGTTTTCTGATGTGCAGACCAAACAATTAAACAAATCACATTCCTTAAACATCATTTCTTTGGGAGAGCACTGATTTCTTGGTGATGTTTAACACAAAAACTGAAGAAGGGGTGAGTGAAAGCAGAGTGAGTGCGAGAGTGAAAGGAGGGACCGGGTGTAGACTGCTTCATGTCTGCAGAATACCAAAATGTTCCTCTGTTCCACTTGTTCTCTTATGTATTAATGTGGTGAAACAGGTTTTCAGCAATACAAAAAATATTGTCATGCTTTAATATTGCGACATCTCAGTGTAAGTGTCAGCACCTGGTTCCTGTCTCGTGCGTTGGCGTATCTGAACCTCTGGATGTAGTAGAAGACGAGCCAGGCGAGGGAGATGATCATCAGCACGATGAAAGAAATGGAGACAAACACCACCGACGTCCTGCTGACGTACTTCTGCAGGTTCCTCGTCCCGATGGTGATCGTCATGGTGACCGTCACGTTGCGCTCCAGCAGCGATACGACCTCTCTGCCCTTTGGCTCTGGGATCATGATGGCGATCACCTCGCCTGTGCCTGAAGACGGACACGAAAGAAATAAAAGAGTGAACTAACTGCAGTAAGAACATCCACCATAATATAACCTTTTTCTTATTATAGCGATGGTTTGGGAGTTTTTAAACTCTTAAAACAAAAATTTGGTTTGTAAATGTAGGTGAGAGCAGCATGTCCGATCACTGCAACCTTTCAAAATATTTGTCCCTAGACTCTGTACTGTTCCTGAATGGCTCACACAGACGCACTGACTACATGGTGATGCTTAACTACTGCAGAAACTTATGCAAAAGCGAGCATTAACTGCCGTCATGGTCGAACACGAAAGAAACTCCTCGACTGAAACACTTCCGTAACACAGAAAAACGCAGAAATGACCAAAACGCAAACAGGCAACACAAAATAACCGTGACAGAGGCTGCTGCAGTAGTGGCAACATTATCACAGTATAAATCATAAAAATGGTGGAAAACTGTGATTTATTATAACTTGAACAACTTATCTATAGCATTATATGTACTTTAACCCTTTTTAACTTGCTCCCACATTACTATTGTTTTTTCCAAAAAGTTGCATCTTCTAGCATTTTACGTGTCAACAATCCTACCAAAATAAAAGTCTAAGGTCCAACAGGACTAAAAAAAAATCCTCTCCAAAGTTCAGCTCGGTATTTTATGATCACGAGTTGCACAATGTCACTGCTGCCGAAAAGGGCCAAAGAGAATCGCTGGCAATGCATTGTGTTGATTGTGCTTAATGCAGCGTTGTCTCCTAATGTCATTATAAACACACATCTGCATATCAGCCTTTCAGGTAATATAAAACAAATTGTAGATGATAACTTATGTTTTAAAACAAGTTGCCCTCCGATGTGAAACGCCATTCTGGACTTACATTTCCTCCATTAACATTTCAGACACTGATTGTCAGCTACTACAGAGAAAGCACGTACACTCTGTAATTCAACACTCGGACTACACCTTGCAGCTGTGCCCTTGAGCCTGTAGGGAGTTTCTTGTGACAGTAACCAAAAAGATAGGGCGGTGTTAAATTGTAACTACAAGCACAGAGCCAGACTGCTGTGGCTTCACATTGACCTTTATTTGGCAACAACAACACGTGAATTTTTCGCCATCAATTATTTAGTTAAAAAAAATTAAAAAAACTGAGGAGTTTGATGCAATAGCAGGAAAATTTAAGCAACAGTATGTACACTTTGTCACAGGCTGCCTATGTCTGTGAGCAGATTGAACAGATTGTTTCTTTCAAATAGTTTTTAGCCGCCTGAAGAGGTGAAAGTCCAGGATTTCACAAGAAAAAAAAAAAAGAAAAACAAACAAACTGTGTGCAGCTGAGATTTCGTTAACCACACCGTGACCTCCCGCTGTTCAGCACTCACCAGGAGACACTTCTATTTCCTGTTCACTGATCCAATGACAACTTCTGCTCAACCAGTCGCTATGACAACGGCTGCTCGCCCACCCACGAGAGGCGACCACTAAAAATAAAACATGATTCAGGCCTCTCTTCTTTTAGCTGTGCAGTATCCACACCTGCGGCGCCCAGTTTAAGGTTATATGTGACTGTAGGATTATTATAAGATATAATAATCCTACGACCGTAAGTCTTCTCACTCACGGCTGGACTGTGCATTAGTGCTGGTTCAGACCATGCTGACATGTACCAGCGTGTCCCCAAGCTCCTTTTACACTAACAATTCTCGTGAGCGGTGGAGGTTTTGCATAGACGCACAGGACAGAGGACAGATTACTCCTCTTTGCAGATATTTTGCATCTCTTGTTTTACAATGTTTGAGGACATCCTACATCTCTGTGGAGCTGTTTTGTGGTTCTTTTGAGATTGTTTCATTTGCATCTCCCCCGTGTCTTTTCAAAGACAAAACATCTCTTCAGAGGTTTTGTGGTTGTTTCACCTCTCTGTGAGGACACCTTACATCTCTTTATAGAGGTTTTTGATGCTCTTTGTGGTCATGCTAGAGTCTCTTTGAGGACGCTTTACATTTCGTTGTAGATCTTTTGCATCGCTTTGAGAAGATTTTGTTTCTTTGGCCTCAATCGTTTCTCTTTGAGGTCTCTTAACAATATGTTTGAGTCGCTTTATGTCTACTATGTCTGTTACATCTCTTTGCAGATATTATCTATTTGTGATCGTTTTGGGTCAATGTTCTATTTCTTCAGGGTTATTTTGCAACACTTGAGTCCTTTCAACAACATCTTAAATCAATGGTCTTTGTCTGTCTAGTGTTTTTGCATCATCAGTGTTTCTCTGAGGACACTTTAAATCACTTTGTAGAGGTGTTATGTCTCTTTGTGATTGTTTTAGGACACCTTCTATTTCTTTGCAGATGTTTTGCAGCTCTTTATGGTATGGCAACATTTTATATCTGGGATATTTTGCCCTTTGACCTCAGTTGGCTTGTTCTATGAAATGTCTGGACTTACAAACATAAAAGTGCATCTAATTCTGGCTTTGTTCTCTGGTTCAGCAGTGATGTCTGTAGATCGACAGCTGCAGACCTGTTTTGATGCTAACAGTGATGAGCCAGTGACACCAGCCTGGTGTCAATGGATCAAACATGAGTCAAAGTCTTAAACCATCTGATATTTCTGGTTTATTCTCTAAATGGTGACGTTACTGAGTTTGGAGAAGATGATGAAAGCAGACGAGGCAGCAGCAAAAGAAGAAGTATTACTTTCTTCTCCACAGGGAAATCAGTGATCAGAGTTCAGGGTCTCCAGCTGGTAATGATTCAGTGTGCTTCACTGAAGGACACAAGTGTTTACTTCCACCCCTGAGACAAACCACAACCCCAACCTTCAACAGCTGCAGAGTCTGAGGATGAAAAATAAAGAGCGATCCACAAACATAAACACACACCGTTTCTGAGACAGTGAACAAGAAAAGTATGAACACAAACCCTTCAGCACCACAATAACTGTGTATAGTTTTGCAAGTGTTCGCTACACTGAAGCTGTTTTGATACACATTTGGCGATTCAGGAATTTGAGGTTACCCTTGTGACTGAGGCCTGACTCAGTAAACACACACCCTCATGTAACCCTAAAGGTAGAGGAAGGTTCATTTACACAGCGAGACATAGCTGCAGCCTCCAAAGTAAAAGTTTCATTTCCATATTTAATATTTAACGTAAAAACTGTTTTCATCAGCAACTTTTTAAAAGACAACAACAAATGTATCACTGAGCTGCTGGGAAAGCATTATAAGGTTGATGTAGGTTTACAACAAATGAGTCACACATTCCGACAGATGCTATCGCCGAAAGGGTGATGATTAACTTAACATGATGGATGAAAAGCTGACAGGAATGTTTTGAGACGAGTGGGACCTTCTTGTTTTTTAGCTCAATCAGAATAAAACAACAAAGATAATTATCGCAAAATACCTTTTCCTTGATAGAGCTTTAGGACGTCAATAACAACCGAACTCATTCTACTAAAATCACATGTACGTAAGTATTTGCAGCCTTTGCTCAACACTTAGTTAAACGCCCTTTAGCACCAATTATCGCCCCCAGTCTTTGAGTAGGATTCTACCAGCACGTATTTTTGAGCAGTTTCTCTCATTCTTCTGTGTTGTACCTCTCAAGCTCCATCAGACTGGAGGAAGAGTGTCGGTGCAGTCATTTTTAAGATCTCTCCAGAGATGTTCAGTGAGGTTCAAGTCTGGGCTGAGTTGTCCCGTAGGATGTCTCTGTACATTGCTGCATTCATCCTTACCTAAATCCTGATTTGTCTTTCATTTCCTGCCGCTGAAAAACATTCCCACAGCATTATGCTGCCACCATCAGGCTCCACTGTAGGGGTTGGTATTGACCAGGTTCTCATGGTCTTTCAGGTGCCATTTGGCAAACCTTTACTGAGGAGTGGTTTCTGTCTGGCCACTCTATCATACAGGCCTGATTGGTGAAGTGCTGCAGAGATGGTTGTTCTTCTGTCCCCACAGAGAAACGCTGGAGTGACCATCAGGTTCTGATCACCTCCCTGACTTGGGCCCTTCTCCCTTGATTGCTCAGTTTGGCCAGGCGGCCCAAACTAGGAAGAGTCCTGTTGGTTCCAAACTTCTTCCATTTATGGATGATGGAGGCCACTGTGCTCATTGGGACCTTCAATGCTGCACAATTTTTTCTGTACCTTTCCCCAGGTCTGTGTCTCAGTACAATCCTGTCTCGGAGGTCTACAGACAATTCCTTGAACTTCATGTCTTGTTCTGTGCTCTGACATGCACTGTTAACTGTGGGATCTTATACAGACGCCTTCAT